>NW_026919274.1:1322500-1520207 GCF_032062105.1 Saccostrea cuccullata
ATCCTAAGCAGTTTTGTTAGCAATTCAAAGCAGTTTCCTTGTATAATTTGATTGGGTTCAAGAGAAATTTTAATGTTGGGCTCAAAGTTCCAACAAATAAAATCAACAGGAACTTAGCTTAGTACAACTGCCCGCCAAAATTGAATTCTGCAGGGAGCCTGCTGGCCACAGAGCTTGAGATTTATTGAAATAATGATGTAGACATTTAAACAAGTGGTAAGTATAATATATATATGGCCTTGAATGAATATAATGATTGATATTTTGTAACGGTCCAGAGATTTGACAGATTAGTTTTATACAGAGTTATGGAACCTGATTATTGTTGGCATTGTAGGAGAGTGTAGATGAATTTTAAATGTACATGTTATAGTTAGTTGACAATGCAGGAATATGTATTAATCTATGCTTTGCATTTAGTTGATAGGTGATTCTTGACAAATTTAAGTGGTTTACATGAGTTGAAATAATTTGTGCACTGATGTTTTGATACGTAGAAATCAGCTGATTATAGCAGTAGTAAAGTTGTGTAATTATTTGAGCTTACTTCTGTGTCAGGGACTTTAACTGGTTTTCCGTAGTAGATTTACCATATGTTTATAGCCGGAATCCTATTTTCTTGCAGTTTAAGTTGTTTTTTGTAAACTATTGAAGGTTTATTGCCTTGTTAAAAAATTGTAGACCGGTCTGGTGGAATGTTTGCGAACTTGGCGGTCGTAAATTGTGTAGATCGAGCCCGATCATAAAAGTTACGACAGTTTTCAGATTTTTGGAGTTAATTGTGTTATTTGTTGTATTAAATTTAAATGGAGAAATTGGACTTGGTTAAAATTTGCTGCTTGTTTAAATTTGTGATAAATTGTTGATTAATTTTAGTATTACTTGAAATTGTTTAGGTAAATTATACATTTAGCTAAGGATTTTTGCTAGTGTACTTCTAAATTTTGCTGTTTTTAACTGGAATTCAGACTTTGGAAAATTTGATAAATGATTAACTTACAATTTTACTGTTTAACTGTATTTCATATATTATTATTGTTTCATGCCAAGTTTAATGGCAATATTTCAGCCATATTTTGGCAGGGTTTCAATTTAAAATTGTACTTTTGTGTACCAGTTTCAGCATCTTCATATTGCTTTGAATATTCATCAGACACAACCATATATGGAAATGGAGTAGCAGTTCTAAAGCAGTCATTTGTGGTTTCAAGCAGTTTTTCTAAACTCATTTAAATATTTCGCTGAAAATAACTGCTCGAGTACCGGTTGAAAACTGGAAGGCTAAGAAAAACTGCCTTGAACTGACTATTTTTATGAATAATAAATCAACATGTCTGAGGGACATGGAAGGCTGAAGGAACTGCTAATAAACTACTTAAAAAATAAAACTGTGAAGGCTTAATGACTGCCAACAAACTACCTTCCACTTTGACATGGGGAAGCTTATCTGATAAAAATTTGTCTGTTGTCATTTTCGTTGTAAACTTTTCCTATTTTCATCTTCTTCTCCAGAACTACAGGGCCAATTTCAACCAAACTTGCCACAAAGTATCCTTGGTTAAAGGGGATTTAAATTTGTTAAAATAAAGGGCCATGCCCTCTTCCAAGGGGAGATAATTATGAATTAGCAAACATGAATGGCATCTTTTAAAAATCTTCTTCTCAAGAACCACTGGGCCAGGAAAGATGAAACTTATGTGGAATTATCCTCAAGAGGTGTAGATTCAAGTTTGTTCAAATTGTTCAAATTGACCCCCTGGGTAGGGTGGGACCACAAGGACTGCACTCAAGCATTTAAGCCTTTTAATACTGAACTGATTTTTATCACATATATCCCATTAAACAGTATGTCAAGATACACATGTGTCAAAAATATTAAAATATTGAAATACTGTAAAAGGTTTAACAAAACATTTATTGAATGTGTTCTCTGGCAAAATGTGTTTTGTTGACTCGAGAAACAAACTGTCTGCTTTCAGTCTAACAGCCTCAAACACACAGTTTGGTTCTTGGGTCCGACATTATACACATGTTGCCGTCGAACTCAGTCAATAAATAATAATTGTTAACTTTAGGTGAGCTTTTCTGATCAACATTTGTCTGTTGTCTATCTATGGTCATTGTTATAACGCAGCAAATAATTGTCATTATTTTTTCAGTTTTGTCTTATTCAGATCCGCTAAACTCATTTTAATTAAACTTGCCACAAAGGATCCATTGGATCAAGGGGATTCAGTATTGTTCAATTGAAAGGCCGCTCTTTCAAGAGATAAATAAGAACAAGAGGCTTTTGGGCCACAATGCTCACCTTCAGAATATATTCCTTTGTAAAATTTTGATCTCTGTTGTGACCAGGTGTCATGATGTGAACAAACATAAATCTACACTATCTGAAGCTTTTTGTATATTCTTCTGATATTATATGATATGTCTTAACAGTTACAAAATGTTCTGGAGAAGATTTTAAAAAATGTAGCCCAACAGTTCTTCCTGGGGGTCATGATTTAAACAAACTTGAATATACATTTTCCAAAGATGATTCCATATAGGGCCTTTATGTCTGTATCATAGCTTTGCTATTCTTTAGATTGCTCTCATATAGATCCCTATGTTTCACTCTGATCCCCTATTGTGGATTGACCCCCTAGAGCCATGATTTGAACACAGATTTGGATCCACACTATCTGAGGATATTTTCAAATCAATATTACAAATCAAGGCATTGCAAAGAGTAGTATTTAATTTTTTAGCTCACCTTAACGAAGTTGGGGGAGCTTATGTAATACCCTCGGCGTCCTCGTCGGCGTCTGGGTTAAGGTTAAGTTTATTGGAGCAGTTTTCTTTTTAAGTACTTCTATGTCCGATATTGATTAGACATGCATGGAAGATGTTTCTAGTGTGTTTCATTGTACCAGTCAAAGTTTCAGATGCTGCAATTTCAGCAAAGGAATAACCAGGTTAATGTTTTTAGAGCAGGTTAACATTTTTGGTGCAGTTTTTGGTGAAGGTCTCATTTCCGAGTAACTATAAGCCCTACGTTGACCAAACTTGCATGGATGGTACATCTTAGAATGCACACTACCAGACTTGCTTCGGGTGCTGAATCTGACCTACATTTTTCGCATGAGTGAACAGGTTTATGTTTTTGGTGCAGGTCTCATTTCCAAGTAACTATGAACACTATAGTGACCAAACTTGCATGGATGATACATCTAAGGATGCATACTACCAGACTTGCTTCGGATGCTGAATCTGACCTACATTTTCTGGTTGAGTGAACAGGTTAAAGTTTTGGGTGCAGGTTTCATTTCCAAGTTACTATGAGCCCTATAATGACCAAACTTGCATGGATGGTACATCTAGGGATGCATACTACCATACTTGCTTTGGATGCTGAATCTGACCTACATTTTCCGGCTGAGTGAACAGGTTAAAGTTTTTGGTGCAGGTTTCATTTCCAAGTTACTATGAGCCCTATAATGACCAAACTTGCATGGATGGTACATCTTAGGATGCATACTACCAGACTTGCTTCAGATGCTGAATCTGACCAACATTTTCTGGACGAATGAACAGGTTAAAGTTTTTGGTGCAGGATTCATTTCCAAGTAACTTTGGGCCCTATAATGACCAAACTTGCATGGATGGTACATCTAAGGGTGCATTCTACCAGGCTGGCTTCAGATGCTGAATCTGACCTACATTTTCTGGATTAGTGAAAAGGTGAGTTTTTTTTATACAGGTTTCATTTCCAAGTAACTTTGAGCTCTATGTTGAGCAAACTTGCATGGATGATACATCTTAGGATGCACACTAATGGACTTGCTTCAGATGCTGAATTCGACATACATTTTCCAGATAATGGACCTTGTAAAAGTTATGGGTGCAGGTCTATTACCAAGAAACTATAAGGCTTATATAAACCAAACTTGCACAAATGATGCATCAAGGGATGAAAACTCTCAAACTTGTTTCAGATGCTGGATTTTAATTACGTTTTCATGATGGAAAACTAGTTTGAAGTTTTTATATAGGTCTATTCCAAAGTATCAAATCAAAATTGCATAAATTTTGCATTTTTGGATGTACACTTTTTGTTGGTTAATTGTGTGACTTTGCCTTACTTAAAGACAACATTCGTTGAGGTGAGCTCTGTAATCTCTGATTACCTATGTTTTCACTTCAGGGATGATTCAACACAAAATTTAGTTCTGCTATTATAGTGGTGATTGAATAAAACACAAGCTCCATTGATTCTTGGTATATCCTCCTTTAATTATTCTTAAATCATTCATCCCTAAAGGATGTTTAGTGAAATTTGTAATGAAATTTGCTACACTAGAAATAACTGCAACGCAGTTTTTTTTCTTGAATTCATATTGCAGCTTTTTATTTCTGTTTTCATTGCAAATAGTAAGGATTTTCATATCCTACCAAATAACTGCAGTTTATTTCCATATAAATGCAGACTGTTTATTTAACTGGACAGCTACTTAACCAACAAAATAAACATAGCAAAAAGTCTTAAACAAGTTTTAAGATATTTTATTATGCAAAATACAAAAAAAAAAAAAAATGAAAACAGGGTCTATAATGTGAAGAAAATAGAATCTCCATATATGTACATCAAGAAACAAATATGTACCGCAGTACAGAATGTAAATATTCAAGATCTTTAATTTGATACAAATTAAGATGTGTTAAATTTAATATTACTTATATTACAGTAATACAATTACATGTATTTATATTCTCTCCATTCCCCTGAAATTCCTTAAAGAAGTGAAATATATTCAAGAACAAAAATCAGTATTTCGATCCCTCACCAAGTGAATGATGTAATTTGATCAATTTGTTTTTGTTTAATTAATTTTTCTTTGTATTTATATGAGTATTTCTATCTGAATCTATTGATATTTCTTGGGCAAACATCATCACTGTACATCAACAAAACAAAAGTCTTTCAATACAGTTTGAGACACTTGACAGCTATAAGTAAATGAAGCTCTCTCTCTATCCAAGGTCCACAGACAGTCAAACCATGTGATCTTGATATCTCAAAATTCGAGGGACTGAGAGTTAACTCCACAATACCCAAGACTTGAAACATTGGGGTAAAATATATATATATACAGTAATTGGGACTGCCAGATCCTTGAGTATTACCAATGTTCAAGATAACAAAGACTAACTGTAAACAGTTTGTATTACAAATAATATCAGACTCTTAATCAACAATATATTTGGGTAATCACACAAGACAGAGTCAGTATTTAAATGCTCCCAATTCTAAAAAGCATAATAACTTAACAGATCAATGATTATTGATTAAGACAGAAAAAACAGTATCTTAAAGGAATGTTCTTCATCTGTGTGTGTATCTGTCAGACTTTTACAGATTTCCTACCATGATATCTGCACACTGGAAAAACTGTGGTGGAGCTTTAGGGTTATTGGTGTTGTATATCACCTTAAAATAAGAAAAAGCACTAAATGAATTTCTACTATCTGGAAAACATTATAAAAAACATGAAATGAAATCTCTTGGTCATACTTGCTATATTCAATAATGATCAAACTTACCTGAATAGCATAGTTTCCTTTCACCAGCCTGAAAAATATTAATTGATTTAAGTAACATGAATAATAAAGCATTTGCTTAACTTAAGAGAATAAACTTTTTTAGATACAGTGTTAATTGTAGCTGTATACATACGGGATTTTCACCAGAGCTGTGTACAGAGTCAATGATTTCTCTCCCTTGTCTGGTATCGTAGTAAGTGTCTGAAATGTGGTGGCACGTCCAAAGCCAACTGTAAAGTTACCCTAAAAATTTTAAAATAATTTTACATATTGAATTAATTATCTCTACATTAAAATTATGCATTGGTATGTTTTACTGCAGTTTTCATTTTTTTCTATGACTTGAATAAATTACTGTAGAATCACATATTTTTAAGGGGTCAAATTTTCGTGGTTTGAGGAAAATACCATATAAGTGGAAATTTTAGCGAGATGCAAATTCAGCAATTTGTCCTTAAAATTGTCATTTTACATGTATTTTTAGCAATAAGTAATTTTAGCAATTTTAAAATGCTCACTAAAGAAGCTATAACAAATAAAATGCAATTAATTTTTAGCGATATTCAATTTTAGCAATCTCAACACCCTCGCTAATAATGCCAAAATTAAATCCTTGCTAAAAATTCTACTTATATGATATATTGGCTCATGGGGATTTGATATCGTGGTTGAAGAATTGATCATTAGTAATATATGTGAAAAATTGCATTTCGTGGTGGATATAAATTGGTGGGTCTCTTCATACCTTGAAAACCACAAAAATTAACCACCCATGAAAATGAGTGATTAAAGATTCGCCCGTTATGCAAATGATCCCATCTATTGTTGATGCCCTGGCATACTATACTAACTAGACAGTGATCCCTTATATTTCCATTTCATTGTGAAATAAAATTGTAGATTTAGACTTTAAAAATGTAGACATAGATTTAAATTACACGAGGATTCCCATGCCATTTTCAATAGTCCTCGCCCACTGACATCAAACACAAAGGCAGCCGCACGAGATTTACATGCATATTTGGCCTCCTTAGCGTCAGACACAGAGACAGATGCGCACGAGATTTGCATGCATATTAGGCCTCCTTAGCTCTTGACCTATTGACCTGCCTAATTTACATTGCGGCAGAGTTATCAAGAAATCAACTCCGCTAACTTTCAAAGAGTTATCACAAGAGAAAAAAATTAGAAATGGAAATATTTCACAGTAAATGTTAATACATGTATATATTTACATTTTAAATGGAAATATTGTATATTGTAAATATATACTTACAGGAGAAGAACTCAGAAAATGGTCCAAATTCTTCTGAAATGTTACACTCAACATTTGCCCTGGTCTGAAGAAAAAAAAAAGAAAAATAAAATACAGTTGAACTTCAGTATCTCGAACTCCGATATCTCTAATACCATGGATATGTCGAAGTGATTTGGAAGTAACAACCTCACACTCTTTGAGTATTTTACCTTTGATATCTTGAATCTTTGGAAATCTCAAAGTTTTTTCTTAGTCCCATCAGGTTCGAGAAAACGAAGTTTGACTGTACTTCAGTTTTGACTTTTATTATTCATATTCAATTAACCAATATGTATTGTACATATGCCTAAATGAATTGCAGAAACATAAGATAACATTTTGCATATGATATGTCAACCTTAATTGACCTAAGCTGGGGAAAATTACTAATACATGTACTTATTAAAGGATCCTACCTTACAATAACACCATCTTTACTCTCTGGGAGTTTTCCACAAGGTCCTTTAACTTGGAAGCAGTTATCATTACCTGTCAAAAATAAACTGTACAGTATTTGCTCTTATAAAAATAACTGTCATAGAAATAGAACAAATCTTAATATTGCTAGAATTATCTAAATGTGTCTCAGGACAAGCCCAAAGGAAAATATGTTTTATTACGTGCATGAGTGAATAATTCCTGATTGGCTAAGTCACTCACCTGAGCACACTGGCAAGGCAGATTAAAAGTTTACAGGGGGTGCGTGGGGGTGAATTTCAAACTAATTTGCGTGGGGGTGAATTTAAAACTAATTAACTGATGATGCTTCCATGTCAATATAACAAATGGCTTTGTTGTCCTTGGGAAGATTTCATATTTTTTCCCCCTATATATTCCTTTTTAAAAATTGGATCCCAAACTGTGTCTTCTCCCGACCCCAGGGGTCATCATTTGAACATATTTGAATTTACACTAACTGAGGATGCTTCCATATTAAAATGACTAAACATGATTTTCTGTTCTTGAGAAGATTTCCTTTACATATATATATATATATATTCATATGTAAAATTTTCAATCATGATTTGAACAAATAGAATTTACACTTCTTGAGGATATTTCCATATATATATGACCAATAGCTTTGCTGTTCCTGAGAAGCACTTTTCTAATGTTTTCCCAATATATTCCTTTGTAACAATACGATCCCCCATTGTGGCTCACCCTACCCCTGGGGTCAGATTTGACCAAACTTGAATCTTCTTCACTACATGAGGATGCTTCCATTTAAAATATGACCAATCATGGCTTTGCATTTCGAAATTGGAAGATTTTTACAGAAATTCCTTAAATATTTCTATGTAAAACTTGGAAGATTTTATTTCATTGCTTTTCCACTTCCTTCACAGGCTTTGGCCTGCATCCTTGAGGATGTTTACAAATCGAAAACCTGTCCACTTCTCTAGAGAAAATGCCCTTTCCTACTCACTCCTTTAAAAATTGATTCTGTTTATGTTCTCTACATCTATTTTGTAAACATTTCCCAAAAATAGTTGTACAATTTTGAAATTAGTAAAATTATTATGTATTTTTCATAGCCCTGTTTCTCTCGATTTTTTTCCCCACCGGCAACGACTGACTAATTAATACCTTCTTTGTTAATTCCCGCAAGAGAACCTCTTTGTGCAGGACTTATAAGACAAAGGTGAGCGTGACATTCCTCAAACAATAAAAACACGACCAATATGCAAAGAGAAAATATTTCCTGAGCTGGAAAACGTGCCATCTTGACTTTATGTAATAGGGGCCTACCTAATCACGTGCGAGTCACAGGGTGCTATAAATGCATCAAAGCGGGAAATTTTAAAATAAAAAATACATTGAATCTACTTTAGGCTTGCTTCTAGTATATGAACAGTGTACGTATGTAAACGGATTGCAATCAAAAGCGTTTCAACATATTGGACCCGCCATCCTCGCAAGCCAGGGGTCCTGAGTCAACACGCTGCTGTTTTTTATCGAAAGGTGGAGGGGAAGTGATCATGGTAAAGCCATTATAGTACCTGTAACTTACAATTGTATTTGTAGACTGTCCAGAAATATCACCATGTCGGACTGAGGTGTAAGAAAGAGTATTCTACGCCTCATTGAAAAGAAAGCAAGTGGACCAGATAAGATACCCATCACATTCTTAAAACAAAAAGTTGACATCATAACACCAGGAATATCATACGAGGGGTGATAAAAAAGTTCGCGAACTATCTCTTTATCTACAATACCACAATTCAGATTCGAAAAAATTGGTACACACATAGCCATACACAAGTTCTATAAATAGCATATGCTGAATGACGTCACAATGTAAAAATAACCTCACTATGTAGGTCACTTGTGACGAAAAATGGTTGTCTCAGTCGAACTCGTTCAACAAATGACTGTAAAATTTATGGTATATCTTAAAAATCCCTTTGAAGTAGCGTATAATAATTTGTACACAGTTTATTAAGACAAATGACTTCCCATAAATTTAATCAATGATTGGATTGATCGTGTTAGTGAAGGAAGACAAATGGTTAAAAATGAAACTTATGTTGCCCAGTGAAAACAAGTTTGAAAAGAGATGTGTTTTTAATTAAGCAATTTGCTATCAAAGACCTCCAATTTACACTTTGAAAAATTGTTGAATATTTCAACAATGATATAGTTATCAATACCTAAGATATCAACTACTTTAGATTTTAAACATATTAGATATGATAAAAAGGAGGCATCCATTCTCTGTCCACCTTGAATAAACGTCTCTCCCGAGACAGGAGATTTGGGTTTTGATGGTCGCCATCCTTTTTTTTTTTGGAAAGGATATTCTTATCCACCCAATCTGTTGCCGAGATTTGACCATTTCTGACAAATGAACTGTTCTTGTTATAGAAATTAACTTACATGGAAAGAAATATAAAACTCAGAAAAATCTTTCAGCTTTTGTGACAGAACGCTACCGAGAGAGTCACGTGACCGCCTAAATCACGTGATTCGCGCATGAGCCGAACGGTGGTATATGTGCATTAAAATCGGAGAGGACTAATTTAAAATATAATCAACACTGAAAACAAATATTGTTTCTTTTATTGAAGTCATTCAATTAGTTCGCGAACTTTTTGATCACCCCTCGTATATATTCCAAAAATCATTGGACAAAGGAAAAATACCAGCAGACTGGTAAAAATACAGACATAGTGCCAATTTACAAGAAGGTGATCATGATAGAACAACACCTGCAAATCATAGACAACATCATTCACAACTGTACTATCCAAAATGCTAGAACATATTGTCTCTCAGATCATGGACCATCTAAACAGAAGAAACATCCTACATGAAAACCAGCATGGATTTCAAGCAAGAAGATCATGCGAATGCTGCTGATGACAATAGACGACACAGCCAAACACTTAAACCAAGAAAGGCAAGTTGACCTTGGGATACTGAAATTTTCAAAGGCATTCGATAAACATGATAAAGTACAACACGTAAGACTATCGAAGAAATTACAATACTATTGCATCAAGGGAACAATATGCAAAGATAGATCAACAACTTCTTGAAGGACCGACAACAACAGGTAGTAGTAGATAACGCAACATCTAGCACAACATCTGTAACATCTGAGGTCCCACAAGGAACAATGCTCGGGCCAGCCCAACATTGTTTCTGATCTTTAATAACGACAATGCAGATAACATTGCCTCAACCATTTGATAATTCGCAGATGACTGTGTCATCTATAGACCTGTACTTTGCCATCAAGACCATGAACAACAAAAGAGGGATCTGAAAACACTGGTAAACTGGAGAGACACATGGCAAATGGAATTTAACATCAAGAACTGCGCCATCATGCAGTTTAGAACATCAGCAAGAAAGAAAGCCTTCAACTACACCATGAAGGGGGAGTCACTCGAGATAGTAGATCACCATCCATACTTAGGAGTTGAACTCAGTGACAACTTGAAGAACAACTTACACATAGAAAACATCTGCAAGAAAGCCTCCAGTGTGCTGGGATTCGTAAAGTGCAACCTTTGATATTGCCCACCAAAGGTCAAGCGGAGAGAGAGAGAGAGAGAGAGAGAGCATATCAGAGCCTAGTCAGACCAAAGTTAGAGTATAAAATAACAATATGGAATCCACAAAAGAGAAGACAACAGCTAGAACAAATATAATGCACGCAGCCAGATTCATAATCAACAATCCTTACAATCCTGAAAAACCCGACAGTGTAACATCTACACTAGTGTATGATACAGGAACTAAAATGGAACACCCTAGAACAGAGGCGTATTTGGACTGATGTTACACTCATGTATAAAGTAGTAAATCAGCTCATAGCTGTCCCAATATCATACCAACAACCTCTAGGAACAGCACGAGGAACTAGGAACAGTCACTGCTTAAAATTCCTGCCATATCACTGCCGAATTAACGTATACAAACATTAATTTTTTCCAAGAACACTATACCGGAATCAATCATACTTTCACCATCGTTAGAATACCCGGTAGTTTAAATCATCTATTCAGCATCTCCAACCATGGAATACCTGCCTTGTATACAAAGGTAGTTCGGAGAGAGAGAGAGAGAGAGAGAGAGAGAGAGAGAGAGAGAGAGAGAGAGAGAGAGAGAGAGAGAGAGAGCATGTATATTATAGTCCTTGCTGAAAAATGTCCTTATTGGATTTTCGCGAGTATCCAAGTTGAAGTTTGACCTCCAGGACCAGTCCCCATAACACAACTGTACTCTTACTTTCAAATCTTTTGACTTAAACACATATTGATTAAATAGAGAACCCTTAAAATTAGTTTTTTTAGTTTGTCTGTTTAATGCGGAATGGGACTGGGTGTATTTAGTTATACTAGTAAATGTACATACGAGGGGTGATCAAAAAGTTCGCAAACTATCTCTATATCTACAAAACCACAATTCAGATTAGAAAGAAATTCGGTACACAAATAGCCATACACAAGGTCTATAAAAAGCATATGCTGAATAAAGATTCTCTTCTTATTTGTGACGTCACAATGTGAAAATGACGTCACTATTTAGGTCACTTGTGACGAAAATTGGTTGTCTCAGTCGAACTCGTTCAACAAACGACTGTACAATTAATTGTAATAACTTATAAATCCCTCTACATTATCATATAATAATTTGTACACAGTTTATTGAGATAAATGAGTTCCTATAAATTCAATTAATGATTGGATTAATCGTTTTAGTGAAGGAAGGCTGATGGTTAAAAATGATACTTGTCATCTTGCCCAGTGAAAGCAAGTTTGAAAAGATATGTATTTTTAATTAAGATATTTGCTATCAAAGACCTCCAACTAGCACTTTGAAAAATAGTTGAATATTTGAACAATGATATAAGTATTAAATACCTAAGATATCGTTTACTTTAGATTTTAAACATATTAGATATGATAAAAAGGATGCACCCATTCTCTATCCACCTTGAATGAAGGTCTCTCCTGAGACAGAAGATTTGTGTTTTAATGGTCGCCATGCTTATTTTTGGAAAGGATGTTATTATCCACCCACTCTGTTGCCGAGATATGACCATTTCTGACAAATTAAGTTACTGTTCTTGTCATAAAAATTAACTCACATGGAAAGAAAATAAAACTCGGAAAAAATCTTTTAACTTTTGTGACAGAACGCTACGGAGGGGGTCACCTGACCGCCAATATCACGTGATTCGCGCATGCGCAGAACGGTGGTTGATGTGCATTAAAATCGGGGAGGATTAATTTAAAATATAATCAACATTAAAACCAAATATTGTTTCTTGTGTGGGAGTTATTCAATTAGTTTGCGAACTTTTTGATCACCCCTCGTATATGTAGCATCATCATATCATCGGTCATTACACACCATGATGTCTAGGGCGACTACAAAGTCTTTCCACATCTTCCTTTCTGTCCGGTGACAGTGTCGATCGTCATTGATCACTAGGAGCTAACTGCATACTTTTTATCTGAATTGTTCTGTATATTCAGGCATTTCTCCATGTTGGTATTCCTTTTCAGCTGGAGACCAATGGAGTGTTCTTGTGATTGATTGAACATGTCACAAAATTTTATCCATCTCAGTCGTCTTTTGGAAATGATGATAACCATTTCCTCCTGTTATTTCCTAACTAAATAGTTTTTCATAGGAATTTTTTGCTGGATAGAATATTCAAAGGATTTTACTAAGGGAAGTATTGCTTGTTTATAGATCAGCTTCCATCATGCTCCAGCATTTCTATCTAGTATACAGGAGTGAAGATACAACGAAGTGTACTTTTAGGTTGCTATTATTGCTGTAGTAAAAAGATGCATGACCGTGATTCCTTACATTTACAGGGACAGTTGCTACGTATTTTTTTTTATCGACTTTGAGCAATAGTAGACGGGATTTGAGCCCACGATCTCTCTATGACTGAGCAAGTGTAACGTTCGTTAACAGTAGATAAGGAGTGTTACGATCTAATCATATCTAAACATACAGGTTATCTATGGAAAGGGTTAGTCAAATAATGTACAAGTATTTCGTGATATCCATATTCTTTTCAGTATCACTTGTTGATTGTAAGTATCAACTTTATCATACAAAGCGATTTTTTAAATTAACAATATGCATTGAAAATTCATTATAAGATAAGAAATTTAAGTTGATATGATGTTTCTTAAGTAAGACGTTTATAAATGACCCTGATAATGGCCAATACCTAAAAAGATAATTATTTTTAATATCTGTCATATTTCATTCTACCAATATATATGTATTACATTCTTTTAAGAGGAAATATAAAACTTACAGGTTGCAGTGACGGATTTGTTCAGTACCACGATAAATGCTACTTTTTCAGTCACACAACAGCTACTTGGGCTGAGGCAGGGGTAAATATATAAACAAACTAAAATTATTTAATTTTACAAGTTGTTATTTGTGATCGTGAAGTAAAAATATTTTTTCTGAAAAAAGTACTGACCATTATCTAATATTATCGACAGGCAACCTGCCAACAGTTTCAGACAAAGTTAGCTGAACCAAGGACAAATGGAGAATCACAGTTTCTTATCAGCCACAGTCAAAGCGTGGGAGGTTTGTACTTAATATTTCATTTAAATTTAACATGGATAACATGGCTTAAGATTCTTTTTATACTGTTATTATAGCCTCCACATTACATGAAATATACATTATATAACAAACAGTAATCAAGCTCAAATGACCATTGAAACAATACAGATTGGGGCAGAGCAAACATAGACCTCTACAAAACCCCAGATATGGGACCAAGTCCATGGAGGTATAAGCATCCCCTGTTGACCAGTCACACCCGACATGTGCTCCTTGTACGGTTGTATAATTATATATATTATCTTAAATTTTCAAAAGAAAGCTGATTTCCATTTTTTTATACTTTGTGTTTTGCATTTATAGTACATATGTACACGTACCTGGCCCCATCTGATGTTTTAGAGCCCCGGGTTTGCTCTGCTTTAAAATTACGTATTGTTTAATATGTATTTAATTAAATACTGTTCGTTGTCTCCATATATTTTTCATATCTTTTATTTTCATTAGACAAATCTTTCTGGATAGGGATATCAGATATTCTAGAGGAACACCAATGGATATATTCTTTTGATAAGAAGCCAATCACGGTCAGTAACTTCGCTCCTGGTGAACCATCATCGCAAACTCAAGAAAACTGCGTTGCTATATATAAACCTTTCAATGGGAAGTGGATTGATGCGTCATGTCATGGCTCTCTTTATTTTATTTGTGAAGAAGACAACGGGTAGGTCATTCTTTGAATAAACTTAAAATTTGCAAGTAAGTAAAATTACTAATTGTGACTTATTAGATGCTAATCTTTTAAGTCTAAAGCATTATATATAGTTATTGCAGTGATTCCAATTATAAGTTTCAAAAGATCATGCACATTGATTCATTTTCCTATTCCATTTTCTTTCTTGCAGATCAATAAATCCAGAAATTGTCGGCTGAATTTTCGTCCACCTTTTCCATATAATTTTTTTTATAGTTTGACATGTTCATTTTTAATAAAGATCTAAATTATTGGCGTTATATGCATGTGTCGTGTTACCTCCGACAAACCCTGCATTTATTAGTCCTCTACCCGTGAAACAGACGAAAAGGAAACTTAGAGTCCCCTATACGGTTTTTCTTTGCCCTCATCGAAAAAAGGAAAATGTAAGTATTAAAAAATTATAAAGAAATAAGAAAACACATTTCCTGTATACGGTAATCTATTTATCAATAAAATACAGGATTTTCATTAATGAACAGAACCAAGCCCAGGAATGCCAGGAAAAGGTGAACGATTCATTAATTGCCACCACAGCTCCAAGAGAATTCTGTGACCTCAAACAAAGATTTTATGAAACAAATAATGAATCTGGTCGTCGAAGGCCTGGTGCTACAAAGGATCAGTCATTTAAATATAAAAAAAGAATACAGCATCCAATGGCAGCATCCATGTGAAATGTTCAAAACTGCCCACTCAACATCTAGAGAAACTCCTTGAAGACATCATCTGAGTATAAACTCATCAAAGACCCAATGCAGTTGGAATGAAATTGGAATTTACTTAGGTGAACATTCGAAGGCCCTACAATTACACAATGCCTTCATCAGAAACTTGTAGGATGGGCAAAAAATCCCCTGTCACGGGCACGGCAAAGATGGCGAGGTTTTGTTTTCATGTGAATAGGATATAGCTCCTCGCACTTTTTAAGTTCGATCACACGGTTATTTACCATACTCGTTTTGTTTTTGTCGAAAAGTAGCGCCGAAAAATGACAGAAAGAAACCAGACCGCCAAAAATATAGGATTATGAAGTATCGTTTATCTTTTAGAATAGTAAATTATTACCCTGAAAAGGAATTCTTTTTACATGTATGGTCTGAAACTTCTCTTGATGCTAGATTTCAAAATAAACTCGGTAAAAAATGCAAGGGTTTTAACACGATAGGATAGAAAGCAGTCATTCTGATAAGAAAAATTGCTATACATGTATACTGTGAAACACCAATTTTCCTTGGGGGGATTCCTTTGTTTTCGAGTCACGGAGATACCCACAAATTTATGACAACCATGAAAAATAGAATTTTATATGCATTACTACTAACATTCTCCAACCACGAAATAAAGTCCTCACAAACCAATATTTTTCCTCAAACTTCGAAAGTTTGCCCCCACGAAAATACTTGTTGTTACAAGTGATATTGCTCTTCAGAGTCATGTTAATGTAAAGAAAACACAAGTTACAGCATCTGCTCTGTTTCTTTCTTCAAAAGAATGGATACAAAGACGGTGCGGGTGCAATTGGCGAGAAACCATGAAGTCATTTGGGAACTATTATAATCTATCAGTCAGGAGCATATCAAAGTCCTACCAATTAAATGTGTGAATTATGTTTTTATATAGTTAGTGAAAAAAAAAATTAAAAATCACTTTAAAAATATTGAAATAAAAAAGTCAGCTGCTGTATCCTACAAGAAGACAGATGGGAGGAGATCCTGCTATGATCTCGACTGCAGTTTTTCACTGTAAGCCTCACCTCTACATCTGTGACCAGTCCCTCACGGCTCAGCATTACGGAGATAACATTCAGGTTTCTGATATTCCAGACAGTTCCGGGACGTAATTTCATGTATTCAAATATGTCTACAAAATTCAATGTGAATTTGAAACCGTAACAATAGCACATGAAGGATAAATAATACAAACAAAATTTTATCAACATTTATGAAAATGACGACTTTATTCATGTTTCTTTAAGTAAAATGAATAAGTTAAACTTATAGATTTAAAATTTTTTAAAAAACTCACAATAATGAGAATTTTATTCGACAAAATTGTATTTTTTTTATTTTCTGTATAGATTTTTTTTTGAAAATAAATTTTTTTTCCCAAAAGGATTATATAAAAGATACTATCCTCTGCCATCTTGAAAGGGTGTCTGGTAAGGTACCTCAGTTTTTTTGTGAGTAATTATATTAAAGTAGCAATATTTCAGTGACAAAATATTAGGAAAAAAGGGTACTAGTACTTAATTGAAATGCAAATATGAAAAATTCTGGCATGATATTTTATCATATTTAATGATCCGACAAGAATACAACTTTAATAGGTTATGTTAACGCTAGATAAGGACTGCAACGAAATCAATCTCATATCTAAACACACAACTTATCTACGGAAAACGTAGACTCAACCAATAATGTACAAGTATTTCGTGATATCCATACTCCTTTTAGTATCACTTGTAAATTGTAAGTATTTATTTTATCACAAAACATAAATAGAAAAGGGCGAATGTACACTGTATGTACTAAAAATTATAATTAGATAAGAATAGTCATAAGACTGTTAACTTATAGCCAAGATTAGCTGCAGATCTGTAGCGTTATGGTTTTATATCATAATGCTACAGATTTTAGTATGCAAAAAATGAAAGTATGATAAAAAAATACTACCCTCTGTCATCTTGAAAGGGTGTCTGGTAAGGTACCTCAATTTTTTTTTGTGAGTGATTATATTAAAGTACAATATTTCAGTGACTAATTGGTATATTTGAAATGCAAATATCTCTCAACCCTTTTTAGTCGTCTCTACAACTTTAATAGGTTATTAAAATTAATTGTTAGATTGCTGAAAATTCACTTCAGCGAGTTTATTGCCTGTAGAGACAACTAAAAATGGTTGGGAGATGGAATAAAATATACATATTGGCTACAGTATCACTTGTTGATTGTAAGTATTTATTTTATTACAAAACTTAAATAGAAAGAAGGCGAATGTACACTGTATGTACTAAAATGATAATTAGATAAGAATAGTGATAAGACTGTTAACTTATAGCCTATAGCCAAGATATAATAACATGTAGATCAATCACTAAAAATAATAACCAAAACCAAAAGAGGTAATATCTGAATATAACATTTTTACCGTCAGTCTTACATACTACCATTAAATCTGTATTACATTCTCTCAAAGGGAAATGAAATATTTTAATTGCAGGTTGTAAGGATGGATTTGTTCAGTATCACGATAAATGCTACTTCTTCAGTCACACAACAGCTACTTGGGCTGAGGCTGGGGTAAAAACACATTTTTGAATATTTTTATATCATATACATGTAGTACATTGATATTATAATTATTTTCAAAATGACTTTTATTATCTAAAATTACCTACAGGCTACCTGCCAACAGTTTCATACAAAGTTAGCTGAACCAAGAACAGATGGAGAATCGCGGTTTCTAATCAGCCACAGTCAAAGCATGGGTGGTATGTACTTTATATTATGTATACAGAAAAAAAATTCCTACCCTCTTCTATCAAACGACCTGTATAAAAAACACTGTTAGAGAGCCAAAGGACTTTTTTTTTTTGAAAGCAAGAGCATACTTAGTAGTGATACAATTTTTAAAAAGAAACGTCCTTTTTGATACTTTAGATACATAAAAAAGTGTGACACTGTTATGTCAAAATTTCTCTATGCTTGGGGCAAGTGACCGCAGCTTGTTTTTAGGTAATTTTGTATAAAGGCCAAATAAAAACTTTCATCATAAATTACTTACATATCGAATTTCTCTGTTTAGATTCGCTACTGAAAGTCGTGTAATTTTTCCAATAGCAAGTTTTCACCAGTTCTCGTTTTGAAAAATAAATACAAGCAGCGATACATTCGTACGGTATTAAATCACTTTGACAAAATGACACGGTAGTTCAACAAAAAGAACGCTTATTCCGTGAACAGAAAGCCGTGAGTTCGAACCTCGGTCGCGACTGTCAGAATGAAGGCGATATCAAAACATCATGTTGAAAAAGCACTTTAAAGTAAAAAGATGGCACATCAAAACAAAATAAGCGATAGGCATGTACATAAAAATAACTTTAAACAAGTGCCGAGTAAATGTCTATATTTGAAGCCGGTCACCGGTATATGGTAAAGTTTCTATATGTGAGTGAAAATTAAATTATAGAACGGAACTTAAAACAACAACAACAATCAATCAATCAACAATTCGACAATTTGCTTTTCAGTTAAACTTTTACATGTATATCATGTACCTTTTCTTAAATATATATACAGATGCTTTGTTTTAAATTTAGCGAGATTCAAAGAGTCAAAAACATTTTTTTGGTCAGGGGTATCATCGAATCTCAGAACAGTGACACACAAGGTGATTCGGGAAATCCTTCCCCGACTTCGACCGCTTATTTCAATCAATACTGGCTGAAATGAATTAGATGTCCGCTTCAGCTTTTCTGCTTGGACATCCTTTTAAGTCTCTATCACTATCTATAAAACTTTTGCTTCTTACCTTTATAAGGCATTGCTGTGGCCACAAAATGGGTGAAATTCTGCATGGATTCATAACCACAATTAAATACTTAACACTATCTAATTTTAAAATACAGTATTTAAATTAATTTTTTCAAAAGCAGCATATCATATCACGTACCTAAAATCGATCCACAATGTGTTTAACATGTATGATCAATATATTTATTTATTATATTAATGTACACATCTTTGAATTTTGAATAGATAGAAACTTCTGGATCGGGATATCGGATATTCTAGAGGAACATCATTGGATATATTCCTCTGATATGGCGACAATCACGGTCAATAGCTTCTCTCCGGGTGAACCCACAGCCCAAACTGAAGAAAACTGCGTCGCTCTGTATAAAGCTGCGAACGGGATGGCACGGATGTGATCTGCATGTCACATCTAACATGGATGTGACTTGCATGTCACATCTTATGGCCTATTTTGTTTTGTTTTTATGTGCCATCTTTTTGCTAACTTTTTCATATGATGTTCTCATTGTCTTGTCTTACAGATACACACTTATCCATTTTCTCATCTCATTTTCATATTTTACGTAACTGCTAATCAAAGCTTGTGAATCTGATCCCCTTCTTGTTTGTTAAATTGTTCACATTTATACCGTCATTTTAATAAATGACATTATTCATCTCTATGAAAGTGTTTTATTTGACTTATACAAAATTAGCAAAAACAAGCTGCGGTGAGCTTGCATATAAGCATAAGAATACATAAAACAACAATTTTTAGAATAATAATTGTATTTATGTATTGAATGCGATAACTTAGTTGGAGATTTCCGGTAGGATTAATTTTGGTAAAAAATATAAAAAATTCTTAGATCCACGCCTTGGTTGATGGATTACGTGTGATAGAAGGTGTAAGGTCACGTGGTCAGCTCAGCGAGTCATTCAGTTGTATTGTGATAACCCGCCTGCTGACCACGCTAAAATTAGAGGCACGTCTATTTTGAAGACCCTCCTCCACCCCTGCATTCCTACCCCTTAAAATAGGTATTAGTGTGTCATGCAAAATCATTTATTTCATTAGTTCTGACTCGATTTGTTTATATTTTTTTTATGTATTTTGTTTCACTATTATCCTTGGGCTAGGCCTATTTTGTTTTTATGTGCCATCTTTTTGCTAACTTTTTCATATGATGTTTTCATTGTCTTGTCTTACAGATACTTTTTTCTTCAGTTTTGGGGGATCAGACATTATCATATTTTACGTAACTGCTAATCAAAGCTTGTGAATCTGATCCCCTTCTTGTTTGTTAAATTGTTCACATTTATACCGTCATTTTAATAAATGACATTATTCATCTCTATGAAAGTGTTTTATTTGACTTATACAAAATTAGCAAAAACAAGCTGCGGTGAGCTTGCATATAAGCATAAGAATACATAAAGTGGGTTGATGCGTCATGCAAAGCTGCTTTCTATTTTGTTTGTGAAGAAATCATTGAGTAAGTCATTCTGTCATTAATTACATCTATAAATTCAGAAAACCCTACACACTTATCCATTTTCTCATCTCATTTTCTTTCTTGCAGATCATCAAATCCAGAAATTGTCGGTTGATCTTTTGTTAATTTTTTCCATCAGATAGTTTTAGAGTAAAACATGTAAATTGTTAATAAAGATTTAATATATTGGCGTTGTGTATGTCGTGTTACCTTCGACAGACATGTTATTAGCCCCTGTATACCGGTTTCAACGGACGAAGAGGTAACCTGTTGTCCTCTACGTTTCTCCTTGTCCTGATCGGACTCTCTTTTAAACTCAAATGATATTTTGCACAAATTAACTTTACATTGCTATGTTGTAAATTGTGAAACGGACAATATGAGTATTTAAAACAATTAAAAACTAATTTTAAAAAGAAATAGGGAAAAAAAACCCACCTTTTTATGTCCTGCTAAACGTTGCTTTATTCGATAATTTTGTGATTTATATTCAAAATCTTGTGAATTATGTTCAAAATCTTGTGAAGCATATTCAAAATCTTGTGATGTATATTCAAAATCTTGTTCATGATGTACAGGGTGTCCCAAAACATATGTTACACTTTTAAATTGTTATAAAAATCTTATGCCTCAAGTTACATCAATGAAATTTAAAATATATATTAAAATTGTTATGATTTTTTTGTCAAGCAAACATTTGTCACATTTTCTTCATTAGTCATCAACATTTTTCCTTCAGAATAACATATATCAATTTACATGTTCCAAATGACGTCCCTTTGAATTAACATTGTTTGAAAATGATTTCTGAAATTTGGTTTCACCAAACAACTTGTTTTAAGATTCTCTTTACCAACATTGTGAAAATGGAAGTGGGCTTCATCAGAAAACCATGCATCTCTTAAATTCTCAGAGTTGGATCAAAGTAAAATCCAATGGGTAATCTCTAGATGACTTCTAATCTCTGCCCTTTTCAAATGCTGCAGTACACTTATCTTGTAAGGAATCAACCAAAAATCAAATTTTAGTATTTTATGAACACTAGATTTACATTTACCAAAGGTCTATCTTGTTCATGCAGGACCTTTCTAAGGGATTTTTTTGTACAGTTTCACTAATACCTCTATCAATGGTATTAATTTTCTCTTTGATACGGGCACTCCTTGGTCTTCTAATACCCGAATTAAATCATGTGTCATTTATGGTAGCATGGAATTCAAAATACCTCACAAGTCTGTAAATAAGCATTCTTTTGTGCGCTTTCATTACTGGATGTAGTTTTCTAATTGTTCTTATGACTAAAGTAGCAGGTTTAGACCCATAGTTAAGTTTGACAATTTCTACCAGTTGTTCACCTAAAGGTTCCGTAAGGCATATTAAAATATGATGACGTCATTAGGACACATAATTACCTGACTCCTTATCAGAATTTCTCAAATGTTTGTCAGATAAAATGTATGTTAATACACTTCATGTTGACAAAATATCTTTGTTATAGATGATTAAAAGTGTAACATATGTTTTGGGACATGTATATGTGCAGTATCGTGTGATGTATATGTGCAATATCTTGTGATGTATATTCAAAATATTGTGATATATATGCAAAATCTTGTGATGTATGTTCTATAAACTTGTGATGTATGTGCAATATTTTGTTATGTATATTCAAAATCTTGTGATGTATATTCGATAATCTTGTGATGTACTGTATACGCAAAATCTTGTGATGTTATATAATCTTGCGATATATGTTTTATAATCTTTTTATATGTTCTAAAATCTTGTGATGTATGTTCTATAAATCTTGTGATGTATCGTATATCGTCATGTAAGGAGCATTTTGAAATCGCTAAAATTACAGCTCGCTAAAAATAAAATATCAATTTTTAAGGTCAAATCGCTAAATTTGCCTCTCTCGCTAAAATTTCCACTTATACGGTATATAGAGAATAATACATACCCTTTTCCATATCACATCCTGTATCAGCCCGAGACACCAATATCAGCCAGAGGGCCGAAGGCCCGAGGGCTGATATTGGTCGAGGGCTGATACAGGATGTGATATGGAAAAAGGTATGTATTAATATGTTTATTACATACTTAGTAATAAAATACAGCATACATTAATTTGAGAAGAAAATAAGTAAATATTTATGCATGGACTTCTTACATACATGTATATGGTCTATCACTCATACGATTTGGGTTTGTTTCTACTTCTATTTCAATGCACTCGATCCGTAATTTGAAAATAATCTATTATGTGTATTTGTAAATTAAGATAACCTTATTTTCAAAAAGTTAAAATTAAGAGAATATGAACCTACCAAAAATTGTTTATGATCACAAGTACTGTTTTTGTGGTTTAATTTACTGAGGGTGTGATTTTGACGTCACAATAGCCGTATCAGCCCTGCAGGGCTGATATGGATTTGCGGGGCTGATATAGGTTATCAGCCCTGCAAACCCATATCAGCCCTGCAGGGCTGATACGGCTATTGTGATGTCAGCCATATCGCATATGCAAAAAACCTGTATTTATTACTAAGTGTGTAATAAATGCAATTAATGCATTGTGGGTAAAATTCGATTTATTTCGATAATCTTTGTATGGACTCTTTTCATGGGTCTAAAAAGTAAAAGTAGATCTAGACCAGAACGCTGTGAAAAGGAGAGTCGATGATTGGAGGACTTCACGCTATCTTCCTCAATAAATCTGCATACATAATCCATATCTTATGTCTCTTTTCTTTGTTTCAAAGTCCAATTGATCTACGTATGCATCACCCCCACGCTACTTTTGTTTTTTCCAACCAATGAAAATGTCCTTGCTAAACTAGTACACTATTGCGTCAATTTACCCGCAATGCCATTTTTCACATACATCACAAGTTTACTGAATATGCATCACAAGGTTACTAGATCAATATTATGGCACTATGTTACTTAAACAATAGAATGCTTTCTTTGATCGTTAGTACGGAAATTAAGGCCGCAATTGTAGCAGAAAAAAATTATGCAGGTTATATATTTTTTCTGCAATAGCTGAGACGTTCCCATATTAACAACCAAAGAAAGACATTTTATTGTTTATATTTACATCTGTATAAATAATCATTTAATGTAAGATGATAAAGGTTTTAAATTAATGATATTTACGTTGTTGTACGTTTCATTGATGGAACAGCCACTGATAAGGACATCTGTACAGGTAATATGTTCAATATTCATGAACTGATAAACGGCAATGATTTTCTTAAGAAATAAAGGAGAAAATATTCAGTGGATGTAGATATATCTCTAATTCTGAAAAGGTCTTAAAAATTGAATCAATCGAGCTTTCTTTAATGCCAATTAGTTAAAAATTTGAAATCGACTTTCAAAAAGTGAGTATTTTCTAAGTGACTTGTTTATTCACCATAATGTTCTTGCATGGTTTTGTTGAAATGTAGCTCCGAAAAATGACGGAAACAAACAAGACAGCCAAAATATATGATAATGAAATATTGTTTATCAGTTAAAAAAGTAAGTTATTACTATTAAGAGGAAATTCTTTAAAAAAAATTACGGTTTGAAACTTTGAAATTTTGCTCTGGAATACTCTCTTGATGTTAAATTTTAGAAAGTAACTCTGAAAAAATGCTAGCAATTTTGCATGTTGGTTAGCATAGAAGGTTGTCGTTCAAATGAGAAAAAATGTTATGTATACGAGGGCCGTTCAAAAATTACGCGGACTGTGCTATTATTTACTCTTACAGACGTCATATAGTTATGAAATTTCACAGAAATATGTATCTTAAACATTCCAATAAATTTTGGGCAAAATTTCTGTATTTTAACAAAATTCTACTAAAATTATCGGTATGTTTATATAGAAATAAAGTGATTTTTCTCTGATGCGATTCCCTTGAAAACGACGAAGAAAATGACATCTCCTGAATTAACGGCGCACCACACTTTTGTTAAATTATCTGTAATGCCCGAGATATCGCCAACATAGGTCCAAAATAGGCATAATAAAATATGTAGTAAGCTAGGGTATTCGTGACATTCGTCCACAAATAGCAAATTGGTATTTTAGACCATTAGACCTCGGAGGACGGGAAGAGGATTATCGTCGAAAACTTTATCCGGACTGTAAAGAACGGGATTGAGAGTCACCAGTATCACACTATATCTCATAAATACCTGCAGTTTTTGGTTTTAAAACAAAAAAAGAATATTCTTTACTTGTTTAATAGATTTTAAGCTTGACAAGAAATGGCATTTGGATGTTGAGTAGATAAGGTAACTCAAACTGTACAGGTACTCCTGGGAAAATGTTGAAAAAATAAAGCTCAATCACATATTTTTTTAAAATGCCTGTGACGTCGAAGATTTTGCTGCTCCGTGACTTAATGATATGTCCTGAAAAATCATTCAAAATCGATACCAATTTTCAACATTTTGATATGAAATTTTGAAGACCATATAAGTAAAGATTCTTTTATATTCTGTGTGATATTTTTGCCCGATTATGTCGTCAAATACTTTTTCTGTGCAACAAGCTCGCGTAATTTTTGAACGGCCCTCGTATAATCTTGCTCTTCAGAGTCATGTAAATGTACAGAAAATACATGTCACGGGAGTTGCACTGTTTTTGCGTCTGGGCAAAGTAAAAAGGAATACCTTCAAAATAACGGATACATGCAAACGCAACACGGCTGCAAGTGGCGAGAGACAACAAAAGTATTTAGGAACTGTTACGATCTATCAGCTAAATAATATCAAATAATTATAATTAAAAAAAAATTCCCTTTGTTACAATTAATATAGCGTTAACTTGTGCGAAAAAACCATGTAAGCCAGCTGCTGTATCCTTCAAGACAGATGAGAGAAGACCCTGCTATGGTCCGGACTACTGTTCCATTTCAGTGTAAGCCTCACCTCTACATCCAATACCTCACGGCCCAGCATTACGGAAATAACATTCAGCCTTGCATACTGATATTCCAGACAGTTCTGGGGCGTGATTTCGTGTATTCAATTAATCTACAAAAGGAAATTTGAATTTGAAACCGTAAGTAATATAGTAAGGACAGATGATACAAAAAATGTATAAATTTGAAAATAACTACCTCATTTCTGTTTTTATACGGAAAATGAATAAGTTGAACGGCATAGATTTCAAATTTTTATTCAAAATTTCTCTCTAATGAAATTTTATGCTACAAAAATACATAGATTCAAAAGACGTGTTATAGAAATGTATACGCAGATTTGAATATCAAAAAATTTACAAATTCTTAATATTTTAGAAAAATTATTAATTATATTACTTATCATGTACAAACAAACTAGGTCCAAAAATATACAGGTGTCCACGAATTCCATGGATCTTGAGTCACCACGAAATTTAATGATTAAACAATATTTCTTTTTTTATGGAACTCTGCTTTTACAGAATAATTACAACCTCAATTGTAAATAAACTGTCATAGTCTGTTTCTTCTCTATTATATCTCTTATTACTTCAAAAGAGTAAATAAGTTTCATCTATAATATAGATATTTTCTTTAATGTGAGTATTTGACAGAACAATGAACAGTTTCATAAGGCTCTCGAATTGTCAATTTCATTGAAACAGATATCGCTGAAATTAAAAAGGTTATATTTGTACAAGTATTATATAAATGGTCAATTATGATAAATTTATCGCTGTATTGTCAAAAATTATCTAAGGTTAATATTCCGTTTCTTTACCTTTATTCTCGTTCAGTGGCATATAAGATAAGATCACTTGTTCTACAAGTGACAGATTCACATCTACGCCAGCATGAATTTAGGCATCCTCATAGTTTTCATAAGTCTCTCTCTAACCTTTGCTTTTCCCGAAATTTCCATCGTTGGAAAGTCGGCTCTGAAGCTAAGTAGAACAGGTAAGAATTGATTTTATTTGTTCGATCATTTAATTGGAGAATTGATTCATTTAGTGTTGTCATTTTGCTAATGAATTCAAAAATTTTAGATGAGGATGGCGTTTCTATGGTTGTTTTTACTGTAAAGAATTCCGATGGGAAATCTAAGGAATATGTAATAAAAACGAAAAATGAGGGTAAGTAAATTTTACCATATATATGCATTAAAAGATGATATTAATGCAAAGTCTGTTGCTTCTACAATGTTCAGGTGTCATAATATATACTTTCTCAATAAAAAAATCTCTACGATATATATAGTTGTTTGTCACTGTTTTAACTTGTATAAACAAGAAACCTTTCCAGGAATATGTCTCAGAGAATTTTTTTTCAACCAAAAGTTATTAATTTTACATGCCATAGAGACGGACACGTGGGAGTTTGTAGACACCACGTCTGACTTCCATGTCGGGGACGTCGTAGAGTACAAATCTGCAGTGATCCAGAACGGAATGGTGGTGGAGTCAAAGTGGAATAAAGGTTATTATTTACTGTTGCTGGGTAAAGCATTATAATAAATTGCTCTTGAAATTAATTCAGGAGATTTTTATAATTTTTCTTCACTGTATGTGTTACTTTATGGAAGTCTCTGAAAGAGCACAAGTTTGTTTTCCTTTTATTCCAGCGACCCTACAGAAGCAATTTAAACCTGGCCAATTTCGTAGTCTGAGACAAACAACGGTTTTCAGAGACGATTTCAATACTCATTTTAACAAGGGTCACTACACAACTGACGTCAGTGCATGGGGAGGAGGGGTAAGCCACTGAAAACATATTACTTTCCATCCACTCAAATTTAACAATTATATATGTATGTTGGTAATACATGGGAACAATAAAAAAAAAAACAACAAACAACTATATAACTTATCTTTAATGGAGAATTATTTTGTTGCAGAATGGAGAATTTCAAGTTTACACACCAGAAGCTGCTAATGTTCACACTGCAAATGGTTATTTATATCTTAAACCTGTAAGTACAATTACAGCATTATTTGATTTTAAAATCTCTTTTCTAAAGTACATGTAGGTTAACAGACGACAAATGATTGAGTTTTTTTAAGAAGAAAAAATATTGTTTAAAGAAACTGTTTGGATTAATATAACATGAGTTCCATTGTAGACGTTAACGGTTGACCATCATGCTTTTAATGAGGGAACACTGTACAATGGTCATATGGATGTTCGAGGCAAGTATAAAACACTTTGGACCTTAAACAGAAATTCATTATAAACAGTTGCTCTCAATGGGGATACTATCTTTCTAATACATACATACTACTATAAATTGAATAAATCATCTATTCCCAAGGATGTTTAAAGGTTGTATTTTCTAAGCTATGTTTTTACCCTTTGGACAGGTTTATGGCATACCTGTACAAATAATGTCAACAATGGGTGTTATAAGTCAGCGTATGGTAACGAAATCCTTCCTCCCATCATGTCAGGAAAAGTAACAACTCGCGCTGTCATCAGATACGGGAGGGTCAATGTAAGAGCAAGGGTACCAAAAGGCGCTTGGCTTTGGCCAGGTACATTTGTATTTTTTTTAAAGTTGAGAATGACATATGTACATTGGTATTAAAATTTGAAACTTACTTAATGTTTATGTAGAGCGTTTATTTTTTTGCATACTCCACATAAGCTA
Organism: Saccostrea cuccullata; assembly: GCF_032062105.1. Taxonomy (NCBI): domain Eukaryota; kingdom Metazoa; phylum Mollusca; class Bivalvia; order Ostreida; family Ostreidae; genus Saccostrea; species Saccostrea cuccullata. The sequence continues at coordinate 1,350,818 of NW_026919274.1, forward strand.
TTTGGTTGTTACCACGTGATAATCACTATGGAGGTTGGCCTCGATCTGGAGAAATAGATCTCATGGAGACAAAAGGTGAGTATTTTAGATAGGTTTATGCATCTGAAAAATTTTAACTTTGATATAACATGGAACATAAAATGAACAGTGAATAGCATTGTTTGAAATAAATTTAGTTTAAGTATTCTTAACCTTATAATAATATAAGGGGTAAATAATTGACTGCATTAAGTAAACATTAGTAATAAATAGATATCTGTGAACCAACATTTATTCAAAACATTTTATCTTTATTATATTAACTTTTGTTTATTAATGATATATAAAATATATATTAATTATATAGAAAATAAATATTTAAATGATTTTCCAAAAACATTATTCTTCATTAGCATTAGAGCTCCATTGAATTTACTTGTGAAATGATTAGGAACGGTTGTTTTTGTTGTTTAATCAATTCTAGTATAAATTTTCTGACAACTTGAACCTTTTTAGGAAATGCTTGGACTAACGAATGGGGAGGTGATCATGGTATTCGTTCTATGGCCTCTACCTTACACTGGGGCCCTGATTCCGGACATAACTGTTTCCAAAAGACCCATGCTGAAAAGTAAGTGATGCTCTGAAGGAGTCCCTTCAATTTTATGAATGGAGAAAACCTTATTTAAAAACATTCAAGTTAAATATACTAAATTTCTGGGTAATTAGTGCATATTAAACATTGAGAGTAATGTTAAACTCATATACACTGTTCGTTACCTCCATATCCTTCATACAAATAAATTTCTCCAGGTATTTGAACCAGCCTGATGGATGGCACGGATGGCATACATATTCTTTGGACTGGAATCAAGATCACCTCCGGTAAATAAGTATTTCATTAAACTACATCTAAAATCTCAGATGTATTTGGGTACATTTCAATAAGAAAATGTTTGAATCTTGAGGACTAAATAAAAGAAAGAGAAATCTTACAAATCTTCCTGTATCCAGCTGTAAGAATGATTGAGTTGGGGAACGAGTAGTTATTTTAAAAGGAAATGGTAAATAGACTGAAATGAAAAAGTCAAAGATGGCGAGAGCTATCCTATCAAGCTCATTAAAACTAAAAACAATACAATTCACTGAACAGAGCATTTACACAGACCCCCGCAAATGTCAAAGGTAGGGTCAGGTGCCTAGGAGGGGAAACATCCCCTTTTGGTCGGCCATACCCACCGGGATTCTTATATTCAAGTTGATCATATTCAAATGGATCACCCGCTGTCTTATTTAGTACAGAAACGAGAAAAATGGCTGATTTAAAATCTGATGTTTAGGAATTCAGTACAGGTAGGGTAGATCGAACTCTCTTTGGATGACTATTTTCTAAAAATAAAAAGTGAATTTCATCCTTGAAAATATTTAGAATACCTTATTCCTTTTTCTTATTTTTCTTAATGTAAAGAAAATAAATTAACTATATAAAACTGTTTTAGCATCTTGGTAGACAATCAGGAGGTGTTCAAACTGAACACTCCCTGGAATGGTATGTATAACTACTGTCCTTTCCACAACATTGAGGACCCCTGGAGAAACGGACCACACAATGCGCCATTTGATCAACCAGTAAAGTATCTTGTTCTTTCTTTTCTCTTTCTTAATGCTCAAAATAATAAATTATGAAAATAGAATTTTAATCTAAAAATGGAATGACATGCGCTGTAACATAGGCATTACATTCCAGCAGTTAGCAGACAAAGTCAATTGCTAGAAAATTGAGGAAATTAAAGATTGTATTCATCTCGTAACAATTGTGACATCTACAAACTCATTAATTGTAAGTTTTGATATTCCCACACTTTTCTGATTTAGTTCCACCTCATTCTGAACGTGGCCGTAGGAGGAGGCTACTTCAGTGACGGACAGTTCGATGTACCTAAACCTTGGCACAGCGGATCTCCACATCCTATGAGGGACTTCTGGGAAAAACGAAGCAGCTGGCTGGGTACATGGCATGGTGATGACGTAGCTATGTTAATTGATTACGTAGAGATGATTCAGTACTAAAACTTTTGTCATTAAAATAACAAACATTGAAGGATATTGTATTGTCTTAAGCTTGTTGCCTGTGAATTAAATCTTACATAAAACAGACGGACTCATCTAGTTTGTGATCATTTAATGTTTATCAACCCATTCTAACATGTACAGAACTCATCAACCTGCTAATTTTCTATGATTTCTTTCCTAATAATTACTGACTTTTGCACATTCTTTCATTGATTATGAAAAAGTATTAGACTGTGTATGAATTCCTTTGGCAAAAAATACTCACCTGGTACTGTATAGTATATTAACGAGTGTAAAAAAATGAATATCCTAGCTATTTATTGATTAGTGAGTTTTTATATTAGAAGGCATTTGTAAATTAAAAGCTATGGAAATATATAAGAAAAAGAAGACGTTTTTTAAGGTAAGTCACTCCTGAAATTTGTTAAATCAAGGATTTTTTTGAGAAGTATATTTTGGATAAGTACTCATATAGTGTAACTCAAAATCGCACAGAAAATAGGGGGTCTGTGTGCATCCTACTGATCTACGGTACATTTAAGTTGACCTTTTTGCACTTTAATTTCATCTGTTTGGTTAATTACTTTAACCCTTATTATATTTTATCAGATGTAAGCATGGCAATAAATATAATCTTATTTTACGTAAAATAGTTTGAATAATATTTATCATTAAACAGATCTTGCAAATAAATGCGCGTAAATTATTGTGTGACTTTTCTGCACGAAAAAATAACATATTTGGGGTATTAAAAAACTTAACAGGCAATAAAATTTTTTCTTGTATCAAACTTTTTACGACTTAAGTGCTGATCAGTCACAAGTATCGAGTAGTTTAAAATAACTAAAGAAAAAAGTGGGTCAGTGATGTTAATTTTGAAAAATTTGTCAAAATATGTGATTTTTAGGCAAAAAAATTGTGTAAATTTGATCTTGACTTCTTTGAAATTTCTTCATTTTTTGGAACAGTTTGCTGAGGGAAGGTATAAAACTTAGTCTAAAAATATAAATTAAGACCTATATCAAATATTTTTAACAACATCAAAACGGAAAATATTCTCCGAGTAAAATTATGTGAGGCTAAATTTCCATTATATTAAATTTTATAAATGTGCAGATTTGCAGAATTTTCTGCTAAATATCCTTACACCAAAAGAAATAGTCCCTCGTAAATCTTGCTTCTTTGTAGACTTTTTAGCAGTTTTTTCGTTGAATGTTAAAAAATTTACATTGTTGAATTTAAATATATTATAAAAATTGAATTTTAATAAGTAGTTTTGAAGTAAAAGCTTCTGTGTAAACTGTTCTAAAAAGCTGATGAGTGACATACCTTAAAGTAAGTTTTCTATATACATGTAATACACATGTACCCTTATCCCATAATTTTGCTAAGTTTCAAAGACAATAATCATACAAAGATATGGTATATATTTCTCACACATTTAATCATACTGTAATGCATAAAGATCTCCAAGAATTTATTCTAGTTATAATTAACAATCATACGATTTCTATGTCACTGCAGAAAAATTCAAGTAGTCTGAGAAACACCTCACACCGAAAAATACACGAACGTTACAAAAAATCATAAAAAGTGACTCTTGTGTAATAATGATGACTGTCGTTTCTCAAAATCTCAGGATTACATATATGTATATTTATTCCATTTCTGGTGGGTATTTACATGTTTACATCCACTAAATGTTGTCACCTTTATTTCTAATTCTACAATACTATGGTTCAGTAAACACTGCTAAGCAAGCCTACTACATAGATTTTTAGCAGCTGCTGTTCCATCAATGAAACCATAGACCTAAAGCAAATGTCTATGATGATGCATACAATGATGTGCATTTCAATAATACAAAATTTAACTTACTTAATCCTTCTTTTTATGTTTATTTAAAAAAGATGCATTGATAAAAAATAAATTGTCTTTCTTTCTTTGTTAACAGTTGAGAATGAACTTTTCAGCTCTTGCAGAAAAAAATTACCTAGCCCACTTGCACTGGTTATGTATTTTTTTTCTGCAAAAGCTGCGAAACATTAATTGCACGACTAAGGAACGTATTTTATTGTCTAAATAATTATTAAGGCATTAAACCATGAAGAGCTTAGAAACATATCTTGAGTTCTTGTAAAGGTTATCTAACGTCTGACCTTTGTCAGTTCTATGCATTACTCTGTATAAGAGTAAGCTTACAACAGAATGTCATCAAATTTATTACTTATTTTGTTGGCAATTCCTTGCATAAACATTAAGTTCTAAAACTTCTTCACAATATAAATCCTGTCAATTTAACGATATTATCAATTAAAAATCTCTGGGCTTGTAGAAGCAATTTTTAATTTTTGACAAACTTTTAGGTTGTCACATCGGATGGATACAGTTTCATGAAAAATGTTACTTCTTCAGTCACACAACTGCCACCTGGGCTGATGCAGGCGTAAGCTAAGCTTTAAAGTTTTTGAACGTCCCATTGACAAGATTGCCTATGTTTTTTGGCATGCATTTTAAATGCATTTCAAAATCAGATTTATGTATTCCTTTTTAAAATTTTACAGCTTTTCGATAAATTGCACGTATTTCTAAATTCAAACTCAACATAAGTCATCAAATGTAAACCAGGGGGAAATACATAATGACAATTTTAGTTGTCAAACACAACGTTTGACAACTATAATTTTCATTATGTATTAACGGTAGTTACATCAGTCACATGTAGATAAGATATCTATGTAAACTTGAAATAAAAGTTACCTCAGAGTCTCACTACCCAGTTCATCAAAAAACAAACAAACAAACAAACAAGCAAACAAAAAAACCCTTCATAATAAACGATTGCGGCTTCAACACTGTTATCATTAGCTGCAGAACTGTAGCTCTCTGCTTGAGAAAATAAACGGCATAAATCGAAGGTTTTCACAACGCTTGGATCTGTAGCTCTCTGCTTTATCTGTCCGAATTTTCTCAAGCAGAAAGCTACAGTTCTGCAGCTATGTTATCATCAATTTCCACCATTTGTGTAGCAATACTCCCAACAGATGCAAGCTCTTTACAAACAAATCAATCAAACAAGGATTCAACAATTTTGTTTAAAGGCAACATTTCGAAAGTTCTACAAAATATGGTGACGAAAAGTATTAAAAAGTTCTTAAGTCTATTCAAACAATACGAATCAGTAGCAGAGCAAACACCTTAAATATCAGGTTAGATACTGTCTGGTAGACTGGATCAGCTGCAATGCAGGATTGAGCATCTTCTGCCGACCGATCACTCCAGCTATGTGCCTCTTGTTATGATAGAGAAATAACGGAAAAAACTAGATATATCGGTGTGTAAATAACAAGGCCGTACCTAGGCTCAAATTTTTAGTGAGGCAAGGGTGCTAGGCATTCCTAGTCCCAGACATGACAAGGGTAGTACCTCATGACCATTGATTAAGGTTTCCAGGGGGAAGGAAGTCCTGAAATCTGGGTATTAGAAAATAAAAGATTTAATCTTAAAAAGTTTTTACATTTTGAATTGTCGCCCGCATGGCGCAGTGGTTATAGCATATGCTATGCTCTAAAGTCGCAGACTAAGGCGTTGATCCTTACATAACGGGTTCGAATCCCACTGCAGGATGTAGAGACCGGTCCTTCGGATGAGACCGTAACCAGAAGTCTCTGTCGAGACTGTAGCTCTAGTGGTTTGTACTTATAACAAAGGATGAGAAAAGAAGCCATTGCCATCAGACCAAAACTGTAGAAGGAGTAGCGTTTTAAAGGAATTTCACAGACATTTCTTTTTTAGTAACAATGGCAACACTGTTCATCGAAATCAAAAACAAATGCACAATTTTATGTATCTTAGTGTAGTCTACTTGTGTGCCAAGTTATATTTAAATCAGATCAAAACTGTAGGAGGAGTAGCATTTTAAAGGAATTTCATCTTTTATATGAAATAAGATTTTTAATTAATATTTGTGGGAAATGCTATTAAAATATATAAGTCGTAATATTATAGAGAAAATACAAACTTCAAATCTGTGTCCAATTACCTTTGAATAATCGAACAATTTACAAAACAAACATTTTAAATTATATTTAACATGCGTTCTAAATGAAAATGAAGCACTTAGTGAGATGAAAGATTTACAGAAATGGAAATAAAAGTTGAAAATATTAATTTAACACGAAGACACACATATGTACAATGTAGAAAACTCTAAAAGTTAAGTGAGGCATTTGCCTCACTTGCCTCAATGGTAGTTACGGCCTTGAAATAATGGTCTAACAATTAGCATTTAAAAATGCCAATAACATTTGACTAAATGATTTTATTTGCTGACATAATCATTGTATCGACCACAGAACCTGCGAAATGATAACTCTAAAAGAGACCGTTGATTTTCTTGTTTCATTATAAGTTTAAGAGAAATTTTTCGTACGTAGAACATGTCTTTGTGAAAAGAATGAACTGAGGGGATTAACTAATTTAATTGACGAATGACCTCGTCAACAAATACATGATTAAGCACAATACTAACTAACGTTTCCTCTCTTATTATTATACGATTACTTACAATGAATTATCTAAGAATTTTTCCATTTGCCCAAACAATACAAAGACAGGCGGCGGGTGTAACCGGTCGATAGAGGATGCTTACTCCTCCATGGTACCTAAACTCAGCACTTATGTTTAAGGGTCTGTTTTGGCTTTGTTCCCAAATTTTATATTTATTCAAATGTTTTTTTTTTCTTGATTACTGTTGTTTGTTGTACTCCTACATTTCATCTTGACAAGTAAGTCAAGTATGTTACCATTCATTTTCTTTTATGCGGTATTTAATGTATTTGAATTAAAGCTGCAAGACGTTATAAAAAATCAGTATCTATTAAAAAAAATTTGTGTTCCCAATGAATATCTTGTTATTCGTACACATTATGTCATTTCAGGAGTCAACTGATACATCAAAAAATATTCTCGTAATATCACAACACATGTACATTATCCAGATGCTATTTTGAAAACCAAGTTCCGTTTAACAATTTACATTTTATCAAACAATATTCAAGTCATTTTAAGCGACATTATATTTGTTTATGATTGAAAATTGGCTTAAAAGACATTCTTCGAAATGAGAAGAATGTCTTTTCAACATGGAATCAATTTACAAATTCAAATTTATTTTTATCAAAAATGTTTTTGCAAGATGGTTTGTAAATATATGGAATATATCTTGTCTTGCTTTAAAGTAGATTTTTATATAAGATTACTGAATCAATGCGCATGAAAACTGTATTTCAAGATAAGTACGAATATAATAAGTTACTAGAACGACCTCAATGAAATATGCTATGGGTTTTCCTAACATACATTCTTATCTATTAAAAAAATATCATTTTTCAACTTCAAGTTGTTCTTTTATTTCTTTTTCTATGTACCATAGCATTTGTACTCAACTTCATTCGAAGCTGGCAGAGCCAGTGACGATAGAACAGGCGAGATTTCTTATCAGGCACAGTCAAAACCTAGGTATTGTCTTTGATAAGATCTCTAAAAGGGTTATACTTAAAATTTAATTTTGATTAATAAAATAAAGTTATTACCATGTGCTTTAAATGCTGAAAAAGTAAAATTTGCTACAAAATAAATACATTAAGATGTGAATGTGTTGTACTAACAGGCCTGATGATAATTATTTACAGGGCACAACTATTGGCTTGGGATGTCTGATCTTGTGTTAGAAGGAAGATGGGAATATTCTTCTACTCAAACTGAAATTAAATTTAACATGTTTCACAGTGGACAACCAAATCAAGGAACTGCTCAGAATTGCATGGTTATGTGGTACCCTCATGGGAGTGAATGGGGAGATGAGGGGTGTTCGTATTCACATTACTTTGTCTGTGAACAAGATCAGTAAGTTTATTTTTACATGTATTTTGAACGTAATTTACAATGACGTAGCTTCATTTTTGAAGAGCCAGAGTAAAATTTTTATTCAATGAACAGTTTAACGGTAAAAATGAACAATTACATGGCGTGTTATAACGTACGTCAAAATAAAAGATGGTACAATAGCTTTTTCATTTACTGTAACTTAACCAAAGAGTAACACAAGGATATTTAATCATGTTCCCAAGACAGAGAGCTAAAAATGCAAATAAAAGCAGTGAAAGCGCATTATTCAATAAAAGCATAATCAGTTCAGTTAAAAGACTTTGGGGAAAAAATATTTCCTTGCTTAATTGTCAAGATCAAGTAAATAAAAATTCATGCAGATTTCTCAAATTTAAAAACAAATTCTTTTAATAAACTCTAATTCCATTTGAATTAAAGCTTAATAAATTAAGGAGTATCAGGACACAATTTTAGAAAAAGCCAACGAAAAATGTAGAAAGTATACGGACGAACAGGCAGACAAAAGTACAGACGGATAGACGGGCACTGGAGAAGGAATGTTGAGAAAACTCTCTTGAGTTTTAAGTTCTTGTGAGCATAAATTGATGTTCATTAAAAAGCTTTTTTACAAAAGAAAATGTAATTATATCCATTTTTAAAGTCAAATAAAACAATAATTGATTGTATGCTTAAAAAATGAATAAAGAACAGTTATTTTCTCAATTATATGAATAAATATGATTAAGAAATTAAGAAATTTTGTACTTATGAAAAATCTTAAGAATAGTAGCATATTTTCCTCGGTTGTTGTTTCAGGACTGGTCCAGAAAATGTAATTGGTTGAAGATTTCAGGGATTATATAAAAATGAACTATTTATATGACTTTATTAAAAGCATGGGGAATTAAAGAAAAACAATAGAAATTGTGTTTTTTCCTATTCTTTATTTATTGTCAAAATGGATACTTAGGGTATAAAGCTTTGCATATTTTCCAAGTGTCACCTTCTTCACCTTGTCTTTATTTCCGAAACTTGCACACAGGATAGTTTAAATAAAAGTTTGAAGAAAAATCGTTTTGAATTGTACATATGTTTAGGATGCAGTTGATTAAAGAACAAATAACTCCTATTGATGGAATTGAGAATGCTTTAGAGATGGACGCTGCTTGCAATGTTTCAAATGTACAATTAACTCTTAACAAGTTTATGTTTAAATTTGGCTCCTGTGCTAATTTTACTCCTGCATAAGGCAAATACATGTGTGAATAATGCATTTGTGATATAACTTTCAGTATCATACATGAAACAAAAATATCGGAAACAAGATGTGTTTGTGAAACACTGTGCGCCCGGCGGCATTAAAGTTGGAAAAAGCTATTTTTCGTATACATGTACGAGGGACGTTCAATAAATAATGTCATTAGCTCGATGACATACAACATAGTAGTCATATGACATAAAGCTTAACTTTCTCTCATTATTGAATCTTTAATGAATTTATAACAGCTTATGTGACCACTTTTCATCACATAGTTTTTTCGTGAGAAGCTAGGAAACAAGGGCTATTGGAGACACTGCATTATAAATGAATGGTAAAGAATCAGTAAACTAGAGTAAAATAAAAGCTATATTGAAGCTGCTGTTAAACTTGTTAAAAATCCCAAAGAAATATTCACTGAAATATGTGACATTTACAGCAACCGTTGCCTGTTTTATAGACAAAAGAGCAGGTGGATTTCAATGATAAAAAATTATATAATGGGCATCAAAAATCGTTACCCTCCTTGCCAACAAAAATTATAACAACTTATGTACTGTTTGCCAGATTTCAACAAATAATATTTGATGTTGTAAGATTGACTTTAAGACACATAGCAAATTTAATAGACATCATATCGGGAGTAGTTTACACTGTTTTTAAGAAACGTTTAACAGTAATTAAGCTTGGTACTCTAATGTCACCCTGTATTTTAAAAAATGAGTTAAAACGACAGCGTGTTCAAAAGTGTTAACAATTATTTTAAAATATCAGTAATTGTAGTAATCCACGTTTGTTTTATATTCAAACAGATAGTGGAACAGGAATCTATTGCTTAAAACCATTAAAACAAAATTTAACATAAGATGTACTTGATAAAAACGGCGAAGGTCTGTCAAGAGCAAAGATATGCAAGAGCACAAAGACAAATTAATATGCAATCTTCTTAAATATTAGTTGTATTGTTGTTCAAATTCGTATTCGGGGAGACAGTTTAATATCTGGAGATGTCTAGAAAGGAGTGTTTTTGCAAAGAAATCGAAAGGTTTATCAGATAAAGGACCCAGAATCATGAATCCACTACATTGAATTTCTTCATGACAGCGTTCAAACCCGCATGCCCTAAAGAGTAAAGGGGTTTTCGGGATAAACAGAAAGTTATTGATTTTTCACATTAACAATATTTGCCAGATCTTTGACCTTTTTACTAGTTTCTATTTCCAAACTTGACAAAACACCTTTTGGAAGGAAAAAACAAGTCCAAGAAATCATTGGATCTGCCATTTTCCAGTATACCAAGGGTCATACCCAAAAATGAGTTCTAAAAACAATCAGAAATTGTATAAAAAATGTTACGGACATGTGTTTGAATTAAAAGAGAATAATAAGTAAAATTATGAAGACTAGATCATTGAAAACCGTCGTTTGCTTCTTTCTGAGCACCAATGGCATTATTTATTGAACGCCCCTCGTATATCACAGTCAAGGCCACAAAGTCATTGACCTAGTTGCAATTTGAAAGAACTTAATTAGTGGAGTATGCATCCCAAATATGACGTCTCTATCTCTTATGGTTCAAAAGCTATGGCGTAAGTACTTGATATTTGATGTTGTTCAGGAAACTATGCCGTTTTTCTTCAGTAAAAGATCAATCTTATTATGTCATTGGTTTTGAACCGTGAGAGATAGAGACTTCATATGTTGTATGCATGCTTAATTCGGTCCAGTGCGCTTGTACATGCAGTTTTGTTTTGGAAATAGTAAAAGAAAATATTTCAAAAACACACTATTAGTAATAGTACGGTTTTTGGTTTGCAGTCAATGTACTCTTTTTATTGGTTGGCACTGTCGCTCTCTACACATTGCGGGAAATTGTCTCATTTTGTGAGCGGCCTTTCACGGACAGTGGGGGATTATTACTGCTCAAGTCCAAATAAATTCATCTGTCAGACAGACGTAGGGTAAGTTGCCCTTTTTTCATGTATTTTTTTTAATCTAGTAAAGAATTTTCAGTAAAGACTAAGTGTAAGCTACGGGTTATGGATGTCTACTTTCTCAGTCCTATTTTTTGTGATATATACTTGTATACAGTGGACATTTGTTTTGAATTACAGGTCTCTTGAGACGGATGTTGTTGGATTTTTTATTTTTTTTAATTAAAAGTAAATTTGATACTTTTATTCTGGTGAATGAAGAAAAAAAATTTAAAGCAGAGATCTTACTGCAATACCTTTGTTTTATTTCCAAGGCAAATAGTGAAAAGCTATAGATAATAAAATGCACATTACTAAGTCCTACACGAAAGAACGTAACTGTAAATACCCCGGTCGGAGGTTGAAGACGATCAAAATACTGTCTTGCTTTACCGTCCAAACACGAGCACTGTTCATAAGATACGGTATATACATGTACATGTAGTTCATAGAATTTAACATGTCAAAACTCAATTAAACGTTCAAATGCAATACTATATGGATAGGAAAAACTGGCAGTTTTTTTTCGACTTCCTTGAAAGCAAGAAAAGTCTCAAAGACTCAATAGAACTTTTAGAAAATTGAAAACCGATGTATTTTATCCGTCTACTTGTTTTAAATTCTAATGGAAGAGGAGAAAATGAAGCGGACCAAACCAGGATTCGAACCCTGGCCTAGTCCGCTGCATTTTCTCTTCTCCCATTACATTTGATGTCGTGACCAGGATTTGGAATTGACAGGTGAAAGACCTGTCAGGGATGAGTCTGGATTGCGGTCTTTGGAGGGCCACAAAGACCTTTTAGGAGGGAGGAATGTGGCGGTCAGCTAGGTTCGATCGCTGGTGGTTAGCTCATTTGGTAGAGTACTTGACCGGAGTTTCAAGGGGGGGGGGGGTCGGATCTTGGTCTGTTCCGCTGCATTTTCTCCTCCCCCTTACACTTTGAAGCAGAATATAACCTTTTCCGTCGTCAAATTTGGCTGATTTGTTTTATATCAATTGTCAAGCCTTTGTTTTTGTACTGAATTTGGCTACCATTTGTTTCTATCTATTTGAACAATACATATAGGGCTCACGGCGGGTGTGATTGGTCAAGAAGATGCTTACTCCTCCGGGAAACCAATCACATCCTTGGAGTTTTCCGGGGATTCGTATTTATGACCTGTTCACATATGTGTATTGTTTGAAGTTTGTTTTAGAATGGTCAGTGTTATCTTGACCTTTTTAATATTTCTTTTGTTTATAATTTATTTAAAATGACCGCTGCTTGTTATTTTCCTTTTTTTTCATCGAAATGAAAGTGCATTTAACACTAACAATATCCTTATCACAGTCATGCAATTTACAAAATACTGATTTTAAACAAGGAATCCCTATAACGTCAACTTATGTGTAAGTAGCTTACCTCGGTTTAAAAATTGATCGTACACAGAACATGCTCTTGAGTAGCGAATACGCTGGGTTCATAAACCATATTTCTATACAAATAAGGAAAGATGAAAATGGAAAACCTTTTCGTATATCATGCAATTTAATTGTTAGTTAGCCTATATCGTCTATAGTCAGTAAAACTTCCAAATACGAAATGGTTGTGACAGACTATGTGGTGTCTATTCAAGTTCACCGGGATATATCGAGTCAAACTATAAATGGAAGTTAACATTGTTATTAGATAAATCTGAATGTCGATTCAAAGGCCGCATCAAGTTTCTTCTCAAGTAGAAGTTTTGGTAAAAATAAAATTTCATAGAAATACAAAAACAAGTTGGCTTATATTTAAATAGTTTGCTTAATGTTTGATCTCCGAAGTCTATACATAATGAACTCCATCATTCTTATAATATCAAGGAATGGATGCTTGAATTAATTTAGAACAACCACGAAAAACCCAATTTCAGCACGATATACGTAATGGTTTTGAGAACAAGTTATTGTTTATTACAATGTTTATATTCCTGTTAAAGGAGTAATTAAAAAAAATTATAAGACAATATTTACAGAGATTAATAACAACAAGACTTTTTAAAGAATGTAGAATATTCATTTGAACAAACTCACACTGCAAACCATTAATGAACGAACAAAATGTCAATATCTGAGACCATGATTCTTATCTTATTTCGCATGTGTAATTCTCAAGAACAATGAAGGTTCTATGTATTATCATAGTTGTATTTGCTTTTATAATTGAATCCCTCGAAGGTAGGTTACAAATTTGTATTTCAAAAGTAATATTAGACGTTTACGTTTATTTTTGGTGTTCCTTTATCAAACCTTTTCGTTCGAATTTGTTCAAAGGTTGTCATGTGGGATGGATGCAGTTCCAGGAAAAATGTTATTTTTTCAGTCACACGACGGCTAGCTGGTTTGATGCAGGGGTAAGCAATAGATTTAGAAAGCCTAAATGAGTAATGATATCTAATGAGAACTTTGTTAATAGCATTGGACAATTTGCAATGCATTGTGTTTATTCCTTTGTAATAATTTATTTTTGCTAGATTATATGTAATCTGAATTAAGGTGTCTTCAACCTCTCATTTTTAAGGTTCAAAGTAGAAGTCAGTTCCACTAAAAATTCTTACAGTTTGATATGATTATGTTTTAAGACAAATGTAGATCGTTATTAAACTTTTAGTTGATTTACGACGTAAATGGAAATACATTATTATAACACCGATTATATCGATTTTAGCATCGCAAAATTTCCTTCTACGAAAAAATTAACAAGAGGAAAAAAGTACGGAAGTTCAAGTGTCAGATTTTTATTTCTTACTTAATCAAAAAGATGCTTCAGTTTCTGATTGACAATATCTGTGTTGTTTTTGAAGTCCAGGTCTTTCAACAATCTATTGGAATTCCCATGAGTACAATTGCGTCCCGTTATTAGCAGACCTATTTTTGTATTCATATGAAGCAGAATTTGTGCAAAATCGTATGCATGAAAAGAAGAAAACATTTGCTGTGGCCTTCAACTCGACATATATCGACGACGTATTGTCAATTAATAATTTCCATTCTGGTGTCGATGCGACATATCTCGGTGAGCTTGAAATAAAAGATACCACAGAGTCTGACACACCTGTTTCATATTTGTATATTTTACTTGAAAACGACGTTAATGGTAATCTAACAACCAAGCTCTATGACTTTAACTTTTCTATCGTCAACTTCCCTTACTTATGCAGGAATATGTACCTGCATCACCTGCATATGGAGTTTATGTATCTCTGTTGATTCGATACGCAAGAGCATGCTCTACGTATGAACAATTTGCTCACTCCTATAATGCACCTGATCCCACCTCTGATGTTTTAGAGGTCCGTGTTTGCTCTGCTCCTATTTGTATTTTTTCTTGGATATTTGATCTTGAATACTGTTTGTCATCTTTATATGTTTCATTATTAAAAATTTTGAAAATAAATTACGGAATGCTTGTTTAAATGAATGAAAAATTAGGTACAAATTATTGCTTATTATTTTGTTGAAGAAATAATTAATTAAACAAATATACTCCATGTATTTTTTCTAAATATATTCTTTATTTTAACTAATAATAAATGACATCTCTAATAAATGTTTGTCGTTTTCATTGGTTAGTGAGATAATGTGAGGTGGAAACACTTGAAAGGGATCTATATAATGCATGTTAATTGATCGACAATTTTCACAACTATAAATATATGAACTTGAACTTTATTCTCATAACTGACAAAACAGTAAAGAGAAGATATATACAGTACAATGAACATGAAATATTACTAATACATGCATGAAGAAAGGATAACAGAGTAATATCAACCAAGAGAGCTAACTCTCTCAATTATAATGTTTAACAATTTACAAATCTTGCATTCAAAGTGTCTTTTGATCTGAGAGAGTTACTTGAGTTTTTACTTTCATTAATAATTGTTTGTTGTTGCTCTCCGTGGTTTACCTACATCGGAACTTTATTGGAGCCTGGATCAGCCACGAATTTACCAGTTGGTGGAAAGAATCGTTTGCTATCTATGATAAGTTTGTCCACGATCATCACAGCCTTCTTCCCTTGTTGTTTCGCTTTTTTGTAGTGGGAATATAGAACTTTCCTGCGCTCGTTAATTTCCCTAGGAAATTGCTCGTTAACGCCAAATCCCTTTCCCTCTAGGCTTGATGGGGCGGCCTTTCTCACTATTTCTCTTTCTTTATGCAGCACGAACTTTGCGACGATTGGTCTGTGTTTATCCGGTAGTCTCTTCCCCATTCGGTGTACCCTGTGGAACTTCTGTGATATTCATTTCTGCACGTATGAACTCTTTCAGCAGGTTGGGACCAATCGCCCAAATGGGATATAATAGTTCGTTTGGGATATAATATCCCAAATGGGCTATAAATTTACAGTGCAAAAATTGAAAATTTTTATTTTGGTAATAAATATCATAAATCCGCATCAAAACACTTAAAATAGAATAACTTTTGGTAAGCAAGTTTTTCTGAAATCATACCGTTTGTTAGATTGATCCCCAAGAAGTTAAGGAACTTCCGAGGGATCAATCTCCTAAACAATGGGCATACAGGAAAACTTGTCAACCAAAAGTGATTCCTTTTTAAGTGTTGTGATGCGGATTTATGATATTTATAGCCAAAATAAAAAATTTCAATTTTTGCACTGTAAATCTATAGCCCATTTGGGATATTATATCCCAAACGAACTATTATATCCCATTTGGGCGATTGGTCCCAACCTGTTCAGTACTTCTTCTGTATTTTCCTCTTCAGTCTCCGGTATACCACTAAATACAAGGTTGTCTCTCATCGATCTGGTTTGTAGATCTAAGTGGCGTTCGTTCAAATCCTCGAATTTATTCCTCACCATTTCTAATTCATTCAAGATCATCTCATTTTCGTTCCTTATGTTACTAACAGATTTCTTCATTTCTTTGACTTCCCTCGTTTGATCATCATACTGTTTACTAATATGTGTCACACACTCTTCCATCCCGTTGACCTTGCCCTTCATTTCTTTTAACTCTGTGTTGACATTCCGTTCCAGTTCATTGAGTCTCCTTTCAATATGATCTAATTTGTTTAGTTTAGTAGATACTTGTTCTAATCGATTCGACGTGACTTTCAAAGTCTCAAGAATACAATGAAGCGCATTGAAGTGGTAAAATTTTCTGTTTGGATGGAACGTTTTGAGCTAACTTTAGACACGCCCATTTCTTTAAAAAGGAAAAATCGGTCAAATGATTCAATAGAATACCTGTTTAACAGGTATTTTATAAATATAATAGCCAATGAAATTGACGGTCTACATAAACACCGAGTAAGCACGTGTTCGAATGATACATGTGCTATGCTAACTCCAATAAACATGATAGAATCATAATTATGTACAAATTCGTTGCAATGCGTGTTTTACATAAGCGGGAACTCTATACATAGCTCTTTCTTATTTAAAAATCTTCATTTCAGTGTACCTCATGTTGCTTGTCGCGGAAAGTGTAGTATCCTAAAACATTACGACGAATATTCCTTTCTCGTTTCTAAGTTAAGTTAAGATGGGCGTGTCGTTATGTTATAATTGAGTTCAAAACATGACTCAAAACGTTTCGTCCAAACGGAAAATTTTACCACTTCAATGCGCTTCATTGTATCAACGTGCTGATATTGGTGTTGTGGGGGGTTTGGTACTGGTGGTATAGGGGATAAGTACCCAGCAAATTGACTCTGTGGTCCCGGGGGCCCATAGGGAACGAACTAATTTCCTTGAAAATTATTACCTTGACAGTTGTTTTGAAAGTTTGCAGTTGGTGTATAGTAGATGCAACTGCCGTTGGTGCACTAAGGCTGATACTACTATTACTGTTACTCAATTGACTCTCCATATCATGGATACTAGGAACATGCAATGATTGAGTACTACTCACATGGACTTTCTGTTTTCTTTCACCGCTCGTGTTTACTGCTTGATTTTTCCTTTTCCCTTTTCTAGGCATTTCCCAGTGCTATGTCTCAGATAGGTTTCCACACACATAACTACACATTTAAACAACAAATCCAGGTGATCTTATATACAAACCATGATGTATATTGTATTAAATTCGAGAAAATTTTCTCTACGATTTTTAAAGCTGCCTCCCTTCCTCACGCATGCGCACATGACTCTAAATGGATGTAAAACTGAATTCTGCTCAGCCGGTAATTAGTTAATGACTTTTGTAAAAAAAAAAAACTTTCCTTATTGACAACCAGACCAGAAGTCAATGACAATAAAATTTTATTATAAAACTAAAGGACTGGTTTTTCCTTTCAGGGGGCATGTGCACAATTCCATTCTAAGCTAGCTGAACCCAGAACCCAAACAGCCTCAAACTATCTGAAGAGCCACAGCCAGGCACTGAGTAACATTTCAAGCAATGATATGTTGTTAACTTTTTGTAAATGCTCTGTGGTTACCCGTTATTGAAAATAATACATATAATTTAATAATTGTGCTTGCAATTGCTTCAAATATTGCTGGCATTCTCCTGGTGCGAAAGATAGACACTCAAGCATGTCTTTCTAGTATGGTTTTATTTAATGTCCTTTTGTTATTCCTCATGTTTTTATCCAAAGTATTTCGTTTAAAATTGTACTTTCCGCAAGACTTACGCGAAGTGTAAATATTTGCAATCACCTTACGATCGGATTTGAAATAACTTCATTCAATTTTCAAAACCCCACACAGCTCTTCTGAATCACTAGTCGTTAGTATGTTACTGCATATAACATAGCTGTTGCGGACCTTGTAAAAAATAATTAGCTCCATTGTATCACTAGAATAGATTGATTGTATGTTGTTTAACGAAAATGAAGTAGAAATCATGTCTGACATAAGAATTGGCAAAAAATCAATATTTATACATGCATAAAGGTTTTTTTTTAACTGAACGGTATAAATTGAATGTGTTGAATGAGTCGATCGCTTATGGCGTTACTTTTAAATTATGTAGATCGCTTATGACTAAACATTCAGTTTATGGTCACATGACGAACGTGTTTTACAGAGATGTAAAAACGCCTTGTTCAAATAGTGTTATATAACGGAAAACATATGCAAATGTTAATATAGACGTCAACATATACCGGCAAAGGGCTTCAAATTTTGACCTTAACTTGTCACTTTCATTCAAAGAGAAGTGAGGGATCATTATCGTGTCAGCGTCTAAAACCTTGAAACGGATCCTCAAATTTAAGCTCTCATCCGACGGACCAGGTGCCGAGCGCATGGCATAGGAAAAGTTGCTACCTTTTTATATCGACTTAGAACAGTCGCAGACGAGATTCTAACTCAAGACTTTTCGAACACGGAGTGAGTGCTCTACCAACTGATCTACCGTGACGGTAAACTGTATAGGAGAATATTTGCCCGTTGTGAGATTGTCATCGATCAGAAGATAAATTTAAACGGCCCTATTTATTCTATTTTGAATACGATAAAATAGATATTTCTTTCTTATAGATAAAGAAAATGTTTTGAATTATTTAGAAAGTTATTCACAATTTTCCTTTTTAAAATTAACAAAAATATTGAAAAACCACAATGACTATGATTCAGATGATTTTTTTTTTACAAAGATGCTAATTTCTGGATTGGAATATCAGACATTATAGAGGAAAACATATGGGAGTATTCATCAACACAGGAGATCGTCAAGGAGACCGACTTTGGTCCCGGGGAACCCAATTCTCACACAGCACAAAACTGTGTGGCTCTGTGGAGAGATTTCCATGGCCAGTGGGCAGACCATACATGCTCTGCGCCTCTTCACTTTATATGTGAAGCTGATTTTCCGTAAGATATGAATATTTTATTTTATATAATTCTGTTTAATAATGTTGAGACTTACTATAGCATTTCTTGACTTCGAAAGAATAAAAAGTAACACGTACACTGTAATTATATTCTTCTCCCTTGAAATGGCATTCATTTTAATAATGGTCCTTGTATTTCTTTTCATTGAAGATCGGACCCAGGGAGTATAATTGGTTAAACTACCAATTTGTGACTGCCTTACCCGAAATACAACAAAAGAAACAAAGGAAATGGGTTATTTCTGTGTTTTATTACATATGCATTACTAAAAATACATAATAAATTCTTTCATGTCACATGGATTTGAAAAAAGTTGATGATTGATTTTTCTTTTGAAATTACCACATTACAACCGTTCAAAATCCTATCAGCATGTCATGAAATCATATGTTTTATGTCAAATCTATGAGTTTGTATATATATGATTAAAGAGGGTTGTCCAACAAGTTCGGGAAGAAAGACGTTTTTGTCCAAACGAATGGTTCTAGATAAACCTATTTAATACCAAAATATTTCTTTTTTGTTTGAATTTAAATTAATGTAAAATTTGGAGTCTTACATAATCGCAGATAGTGCGCACGGCCCACGATAAAAAAGACCATAAACTTTTAAATATAGCGTTCAGATTATTTTCCTTATACAGAAATAAAAATTGAATTTGTCCCAAAAAAGCGGATATCATCATCTGATATCTTCAGAATCGCTTACTATAAAGGAAGTAAAAATACATGACATTGTACGTTGTACATTGACATTCAAAACTTGACGGAAAAAACGGCGTCATAAATTACGTTCTGATATGTTCAAACGACGTCAGAGATGAAGTATTTATTCAATCAACTTGAAATTATTAGAATAGTTTTAGCTCATTAATTTTAATTTGCTGTATACTATTTTTCAACTGTGTGTGAAATTTCAGAATCACAACAAGAAATGGAAACGAGTTTTGTACGATGAAAAGACGTTGTTTTCACTGAGGCCCGACGTCGGATTAGGCTGTGTAACTTGAATATACGAAGTATTTACTATTCATATTGTGACGCTCTTAGGTCATCGTTTAATAATTTTATTTTGGTTGTAACGCGTCATCTGATTGGATAAAAAATTAATCTAAATTGTATAATCTGGTTTGCTTACATCACAATGACTTACAGTACCTGGCCATAAGTGAGTCATAATTTTATTTTTACACTATATATTTCATTGAAAACCCTATTTTTTAAAAAACTTGTTGTGAAGTCAATTTTAGCTCAATTTTCATGATTTTTTTCACTGAAACATGCAGAAATATTCTAATTTTCTTATCTTAAATGATAAACAAAATGATACTTAAACTATTGAGAATAAATTATAAAATATTGTCAAGACAAAGTTTTCTAACCTCAAATTACTATGATTTCTTAACAAATTGAAGTCTTAAAATTTTTGCTTTGCACTTGACCTGTGATTTCACGGCAATGCATAAAGATAAAACTATTTTGAAATAATATGAAGAAACTACAACAAATTCTGCATTTTAAAGTGTTTTAGACATTAAAAAGAAACAACAAATGACACTGCAATAATATTTTAGAAAAATGTGTTTTTCAATGAAATGCTTGTTTTAATGAACAATTAAAATATGAACAATTTGAAGGCATTTTAAGGAGAGAAATTTACTTGTTTTATGTTCTTAATGAATGAATTTTAAATTATAAGGTATGAATTAAATAGCAACCCAAATTATACTGCTATAACCTGGGTTGGAGCAGATTACGCTTTTTTATAAACCGAAAAGCGGTTTATAAAGCGTAAACTGCCCCAACCCAGGTTAAAACAGTATAATTTGGGTTGCTATTTAATTCATTCCTAATTACAAATATTATGGATTTTGGTTTATGTATAAATATTATTGCACTGAGCTATTAAAATGAGCTTTACGCTAGACTGAACCGTGTGGCTTGAGTAGAGTACTAGTATTTTACACCCTAATCGTCCGTAAAATAGTATGAATTCTTTTAATTTTAATATCTGCTAAATTATTGTCTATATATAATTTCATCGTTTACAATTGCCGTTGTAGACATTATTATATAAGAAAATTATAACCTTTGTTTTTCCGGCCGGCACTTATACACTGTGCAGTCATTTCTTGCAGTTAAATTGTCATATCTTAGCTATATACTCATACTTTTCATAAGTCTCTCTCTGTATGCTACAGATATCTTAAAAAACATATGATTTTTACTCATTGTGTCACTTTAAACATTCCAAATAAAAGTAGACATTACCGCTACGATGCATCGTTCGTTAGCTAGCGGCTTTAGCATGTACAGATTTATTTAAAGTACGACATATTTAAAATCTGTTTCGCCTGTTTATATTGTAAATGTTAATGAGAAAACGACAACAAATGAATTTTGAATCTGTATTCGGAAGGTTCCTCCCAAAGAATACCCACCTCCCTCCCCCTAAAAAAAATCTGCATCGAAGTCCTCATCAGATATATAGATGAGACTTATGACTTGCCATTTTGGCTAAAAGCAGCATGGTTTGACTTGCATCTTACCACAGATATATTTTTTGTATTGAAAGTTACTGTCCTACCTATGATTGTTAAGTAAAATAAGGTCTGTACGGGTGCTGCATGGACTCGAGAACCTTAGAATGGAACTTGCGCAATTGGACCCTATTGCAAAATAACTTGTCATAGTTATCATGTTATTGTTTTTTTTTTAAATCCCAAAATATGATATCTGGCCAGTAAAATATATAGAAATATTCACATCCACTGAATATTTTCTTCTTTATTTCTTAAGAAAACCCATTGCGTTCATCACTGCCTGAACTACATTAGGCGTATCACCTGTACAGATTTCTTGAT
The DNA here is from genome assembly GCF_032062105.1 of Saccostrea cuccullata. Classification (NCBI taxonomy): domain Eukaryota; kingdom Metazoa; phylum Mollusca; class Bivalvia; order Ostreida; family Ostreidae; genus Saccostrea; species Saccostrea cuccullata. The sequence goes on from NW_026919274.1 coordinate 1,372,685, forward strand.
CAGTGGCCGTTCCATCAATGAAACGTACAAAGACGTTCGCATCATTAACACAATAATTAATATTTTTAATCCTACTAAAAATGATAATTTAAACAGATATAGAGAATAATACATACCCTTTTCCATATCACATCCTGTATCAGCCCGAGACACCAATATCAGCCAGAGGGCCGAAGGCCCGAGGGCTGATATTGGTCGAGGGCTGATACAGGATGTGATGTGGAAAAGGGTATGTTTTATTATATTTATTACATACTTAGTAATAAAATACAGTTGAGAAGAAAATAAGTAAATAATCATGCATGGACTTCTTACATACATGTACATAGTCTAATGTCTCATAAGATTTGGGTTTGTTTCTATTTCTATTTCAATGCAATTTGAAAATATTCTATAGTATTACATGTATTTGTAAATTAAGATTAACCTTATTTTCAAAAAGTTAAAATTAAGAGAATATGAACCCACCAAAAATTGTGTATGAGTACAAGTACTGTTATTGTGGTTTAATTTACTAAGGGTGTGATATTGACGTCACAATAGCCGTATCAGCCCTGCAGGGCTGATATGGATTTGCAGGGCTGATACGGATATCAGCCCCGCAAATCCATATCAGCCCTGCAGGGTTGATACGGCTATTGTGACGTCAGCCATATCGCATATGCAAAAAACCTGTATTTATTACTAAGTGTGTAATAAACAAATATAAACAATAAAATGTCTTTCTTTGTTTGTTATTACTGAAATGAACGGTCGCAGCTATTGCAGAAAAAAATTACATAACCCGATTACGCGGGTTATGTATTTTTTCTGCAACAGCTGCTTCCGTTCATTCCAGTAATAATAAACAAAGAAAGCATTTTATTGTTTAAATAACGAACAGTATTCAATCTCAAAAGTCCCTTATACAATACAAAATTGATGCAGAGCAAACAAGGACCTCATAATATCAGAGGTGCGATAAGGTGCCATGGAGGAGTGAACATCCCCTGCCGACCGGTTACACCCGACCTGTGTTCCTTGTCATGATCGGGAAATAATGGAAAAAGCCGTCGTCAATACGGTGTGTATATAATGGCCTTCCAATTAGAATGAAAAGGGTCAGTCAGCATTTGACTCAATGATCAATTGTAATTGCTGAGAAGGGCATTACAGTTTATGTCAACCAAAGAACTTTGAGACATTGAGACTTTAAACGAGACTGCTGATATACTTGTTTCATCAACTTGTTTCTCATTAACTTTCCTCGTTTTGAAAATTGTTCATACATAAAGCATACTCTTGCGGATCGAATCAACAGAGAGATATAAACCCAGTATGTAGTTGATGAAGGTATATTGCTGCATAATTAAGGGAAGTTGACGATTGAAAAGTTAAAGTTATCACGTTTATCATGAAGCTGTCCATTAACGTCTTTTCAAGAAAAATATCTAAATATGAAACAGATGTGTCAGACTCTGTGGTATCTTTTATCTCAAGCTCACCAGGATATATCGTATCGGCATCAGAATGGATATAACCATTGTTTATTGACAAAACGTCGTATACAGGTTATCTAAATGTCGAGTTGAAGGCTTCAGCACCTGTTTTCTTCGGTTGGCAGGCCACTCCCCAATGGCACATAATCCCACCTCTGATGTTTAAGAGGTTCGTGTTTGTTCTGCTACAAAATTTGATAGTGTAACAGACTTTTGAGCTTGAATACTTAATCAAGTCCGCGAAATTCAAGAGAATCCTCATATCCATTTTATCTTTTTATGTAGATATTTAAAAGATAATTTGCTATATATTAAAATAGCTGCTGGGTCAGGTATTAAAAATTTTGAAGTCCATTTATTTTAAATTTTCAACATTAAACAAATCATTGTATTAGGAAAAAGACCTACATGAAACACCGATTCTCGTAATTTTTTTCCATTGATTTTTCCGATCATTAAGCTGTATGTACTGTATTTTGGCAGAGAGGACGAAGGTTAAAAATTATCTTTTTATCTGAATGATAGATAAGTTGTTGCTTGGTAAAGTGTGTCAGTTGTTATTTTTAAAGAGACAATGGCAAACGTGTCTTTGAAGTCCTTAACTATTCTGTGTTCACTGCCTTTCATCAGTGGTAGGATATTTTTTTTTGCGTCTTTATTTTTTAAAGTTAAAGTAATGCATCTGAATCTGTATTAATAGCATTTAAACAAAAAAAAAAAAAAAAAAAAACCAGTAAAATATATTTCTTGTTTCAAAATTATTTTTGACTGGATGGTATTAATTGTAGATCTTGAATGGGCAACTTTATTTCCTTCATAAACATGATAAACAATATGTCAATACCATAAAAGTATAGTTCAACTTTATAAGGTTCATTTACCCTCTGCTGATATACCGGTAGCTATACTACATATTATCAAAGTCAGGTTAAAAGTCCACTACATTCAAATTTTGCTCCGCAAAGGTAAAGTCTGTTGATTTTATTTTAAAATCATAATTAATATTTCTCCTGAAAAATCATGTTTAGGTTAAAACAAAATATATGGTAAGCGGATGGATGATAAACCTTAAAGAACGGGCAATGATATATTATAGAATAAAATAATATTTCAAAATTATTAGATTTCAATAATACATATGATACAGTATTTCTCATAAGCTCATGGACAATAAAGCTAATATATTCATCACATCTAATTTATCTGAAATAAGAGAAAGGGGGGAAATATAAAAATCAACCTGTATTATTAAAAAAATTGTGATCAGAAATTGATGTTCATAAATATGACTTGTGCAAAATTTATAAAATATCAGTGAATCAATAGAATATTCACATCATGAACATATTTTAAGTTATAAATAATTGAATACTAATCCATAATTTTATGATAAATCACTTTCCATTATTTCAGGTTGTTTTGTGGGATGGTTGGGATTCCAGGACAAATGCTATTTCTTTAGCCATACTACGGCCTCTTGGGCAGATGCTGGAGTAAGATACTGATAGCGACCATAGATGTAGATGTTTTCCAAATAATGTATACACGTTTGACAAATAATGTATACACGTTTGACTTTTCAAAGAAAATTTAAGTTCCAACATCTTATGATTTTTAAATCAGTTATTTCTAAGAAATGTGAATTTATGTTAATTTTATTGTTTAACCCTTTGACAGAAAATTTGATATATTAACTAAATCTGTCACAATCGGACCTTTATCAGGAAAATATCATCCTAACAATTAAGAAATTTTTGAATATCCTATGCATATTGATCCCAACTAATTAAAAAGATTCCAATAGTTATAAACTTTGTTCGAAACAGAGTACTTGTACACAGCTTGGTTCTAAACTCGTTGAACCAAAAACAATGGAGGAGGCCTGGTTTCTTATCAGCCACAGCCAGAATTTAGGTAAAGTAAGTTGTTGGTACTTTACTTTCCCTTTTTTTTACGTTCCACCTGAAGCATTTGTTTAGGCGTTGTTACGCAATATCTGCTCGCAAAAATTTATTTCCTATAGGAAAATCCACGATCAAGAATCTGACAAACAATATTTTGTACTTGTGTATGGAAGTGTTATGTTGGCTCTTCCATTAACTGTAGCTTACTTGAAGGATAATACTTGGGTATTAAAATATAAATCACATTTGCAGTCAAGACAAAGAGTTTTTTTTAAAAATGTAAATGTAAGTAATAAATTATTATTACTGTATACAGGGAAATTGTTGCCCCCGTTTTATTTTCGCCCCTTTCGCCCTCTTCCTGATTGGGCGAATTTAAAACTGTGCGAATGCAAATTATACGGCATAATTACTTAAACAAAACTAAGACTGGGCGAATTCAAAACGGGGCAAAATAGTTTGCAAGTGCAAAAGGGCGAAAATAAGACGGGGCGAAAAATAACCATGTATACAGTATTTGAAAGGTATTGTTTCATATGTATGACGGTATGTGCAAACAAATTTCCATAACCCAATTTATTTGCACACACTGCTTATAAATACAGTAAACTAAAATTATTAGAAATAGGAGGGGTGACCAAACATTCTCGAACTATCTATATTTAATTACAAAACCACTATTCAAATTAAAATGAAATTCGGCACACATATGGTCATATAATATGTTCTATAAAAAGCATCAGACAGATTCTGTTTTCTGTTGTTAATTAAAGAGAGCTGAAAAAATATCAAAAGAAACAAAGTTAAAAACATTTATGACGAAAGAATATGTGAATTTAAACAATACTGTAACATTGTTTAAACAGTTTTCTTTTTCAATTCAAATACAGCACATCTGCTTTTTGTAATACGAGGGGCATTTCAAAAGTTCTGGCAAATGATTGATAAAAAAAATTATTTTTAAAATTCAATTAAAATTATCTTATCTATTTAAACTAAGCATGTTTCGCCTGCTTTGTAGCTTCATTATTCATTAAAGATATGCTACACTAAGTCTATTTCTTTCGAAACTTCACTTTATTCAATGTACTTAATGACCAACTTTCCTTAAAGGTAAAAGTTTCTGGATGGGGATGTCAGATTTAGTGGAGGAGGGTAGGTGGGAGTATTCGTCTACACATGATCGTGTAACACTTGACTTGTGGCAGCCTGGAGAACCAAATGCGCATACAGAAGAGAACTGCATGCTTATGTGGCAGCCTTTTCACGGCAAATGGGGAGACTATTTCTGTAATAAAATGATTAACTTTGTTTGTGAAATCGATAATGGGTAAGCGCATATACTGAATGATATACGACAACGATTTCACATTACCCATTATGTTATAAATACTATAACAATTTAAATGTTATAAATACTATAACAATTTAACTATAATGAATTTGATAACTACCCAAGTGTTATTGCTTAAACTGGGCTAGAGAAGTTGACGCTTTATAAATCGCAAGGCGATGTCAGGGCTCGGGGAGAAAAAAACGATAAAAAACATCGGGTTGGAGAAAAATCATATCCAACCAAATATGTTTTATTCTATGTTTTATGCAATACAATCAATGTTTTACAGTGTTTTATATAAGGAAACTTTTTTTATTTGCTTTATAATTTCAGAGATCCTCCCCAGGTAGTTGGATAAGATGTAAGATAGACAGAACTGCGTTATACATATTAAACTTTTACAGCAGCAACATCAGGAAGTTGTTTTTTTCCTATTATGTGCTGACTTGATTTTTCTTTTAAATTATCCTCTCACAACGCAGTTGTAGGGGATATTGTAACCCAATCGTTTATGTGTGTGTTTGTGGGGTATGTTAAGCTTGGTATGTGAGAAACGGAAGTGATGAAGAAGGTACAGTTTCAATACAAAGTAAGCCCGATATTTTTCTAAAATATGAAAGTGATATAAGAAAAGAAAATGCATTCTTTCTTAATCATAGAAATTCCCTGCACCAAGAATATACAAATAATTTTTCTCATATGACCTCCTTAATGCTAATTGTGACGTCATTAACTTGTGCATTTTCCCGTATTTTCTTAAAAAGTTGCAGAAGACATCAACTTTTAGTGGAATTTTCTTCAAGAAAACATACTCTGCCACCGTTGCCCGGCAAGATTTTGAGATATGTGATTTTTCATAACAGTTTACATAATATATTTAGAAATTAAAGTGGGCGACGATGGCAGACACTATTTTCCAAAAGAAAATAAGCACAGAAATGAGTCATTTTGAGACTTTACTGCATTAAACTTAGAAATGCACCAAATTAATGACGTCATACTACCAGAAAGGTCCTCATTCATGCCATATTCTTTCATAATTTATCATATTCATCTACTCAAGTATTGTTTAAGCAAATATCATAACTTTTTAAGAACATTCAATTTTTAGGGCACATTAAAGCTCAATCTGTACCTTCTTCTTTGTAAATTTTGAAGATTATAAACATAAAATTTGTTTCCATGCTTTTTAAAGGATACAAATTTGATTTATGTTAAAGCTAATACTGAGAAGCAGAATGCAATGAGGGATGCAGGCTTAAAACAAAATTAACCAGTTGTAACCATCTTCTCAAGTACTTTTAATTAATATTCAATCATTAATTAAATGTACTACATTTGTGTCTCTAACATTGTAAAACTACTGACAGTTAACAAAATATGCTGTATGAATGCTTATAAATCAGGATTCTTCTGAAGTTTTCTCTCCCCAGTAAGAAATTTACACAACAATTAGGTAACAATCTTTATTATCAGTTTAATTCATATAACATGAAGACAATTTCTGCATTCAAAAATGACCTTTCATCAACTTTGGTTGAGCATCTTTTTCTGCAAATCAATGTGTTAACACATTATCAAATGAAATAATTTCAATAACTTTTAATGTATTGACTGTTGATTAAATTGTAAGAGTTCGTGAAATTTGCTTCAACAAGCAATGGGTAGATTGCTGCGAGTAGTGTGTTATTCTTGAATGAAATTTATGAAGAAATTTGTTGAAATTTGTTGAACTAATAATACCCAGCAATACACCATGATACACTGTCATAAAATCACACCAACACATAATATTCAGCCTTGAACAATTTAAAAAGCAGAAAATTCTTAACACAATCACTGGTAGTGTGTGAAAGGTGAAACAAGCTACATAATGGTTGTATATAGTCTGCATAAATACATGCAAACACAAAAATTTTAATATCAAATCCACATATCAAGCTTAACAATGATTATAAATGACCAAATCATGTCTCAAATATTGATGAACAATGAATCCCAGGATGAATTGGTTTTTTATATACTAAGTTTACTTCAGGTAAAAGTTTATATCAACAGTATCATTATCCAAATTTCTATATGAAATGTATGCAAAATATATTTTTCATAGTATTTTTACACTTTAACAAATGTAAGAAGAGATATCTTAAGCTATATAGGTTTTCAACTTTAAAAGATACAATGCAAAATGTCTCCCAAAATCAGTCATGATTCGTGTCCTAATTTTTGACCCCTACCGATCTTCGTGTCCTCTATCATACAGAAATACAAAAACATTTATTTTCATAAAAAGTCAGAAAATTTTCAGATTTAAATCCAAAATGGTATCAAAATTTAAAATGCTGCCACAAAATATATAGGCAGTGCCTGCTATCCAATCCTGTTATGTTTAAACATAATGAAATATTGTATAAACAAACAACTGTTTCAAAAGGGGGTGCATATCAAGAATTTTTTTGCTTGGTAGTTAAATAGATTCCTAAGGGTCAGTAAAATATCATATGTATACAGGTCATCTTTACTAGCCAAGGGTTGCTGATCCACTGATAATTCTTCTAATTAGAGAACAGCAGATGCGAAACCTTTGACTAGCAAAGATGAGGTACATGTATAATTAAAGAGCATGTTCAACATAATTATGCTTAACGTAAAAAAAAAGAGCAACATACATAATATTTTTAACATTTTAAATGCATATTTACCATGTAATATATCCATGATCAATGTAGTACGTGTATATGTTATTTATGCATTCAAATGCATTAAATATATAGGTGCATTTTAAAATGAATACTTAAACTGTATGTTTAAAATAGATTCCAAACAAAGTTGAGCATACGGTACATATACATTAAATAAATGTGGATTTAATTTTTTTATGATTTTTTCCCTATGTAAATTCCAGCTTTTTTTCAGTTGTGAGAATGAATATAATGATGTGGAATGTTTTTTCCCAACAACCAACCCCCCACCCTTAAAAAAATGCTTCTTGATCTTCTGTACTATTACTTGATTAGTATTTGTAATTTGCTGTAGTTGACTTAAATGCTTACACTATAATGCTTCAAAAATTCTGTAACTTCATGTATAGATTGCAAGTTGTTTGAGAAGCATGAAAGCTCATAGTTTCAAGTACATGTACATATGTATATAAAGTATCAGAGTCATGAATGTCACTTTTGGATCAATGGAATATTTTATGTACTTCTACAGGAAATCTGTGAGAGTCTTGTACAAAATTATCATTTGCACAACTGCTTTACGTGATGACATACGTATACATTACAAATGATTTGAGAAAGAAACTAAATAAATGAAACATAATACATGTATTTTAATTAATTGGCATACTTTGTAAAACACCAGGTTTTCTATTGTGTCAAAATTTAATACAAAACACATACACCATAATCTAACACTCACTTTCTTCATTCAGCAGTTATGCATTATTTAAAAATAAGATTAAAATAGTTCCTTTCATCAAGTTGCTTTCCCAAGTTCTATCTTTTTTTGTAAAGCTCTAGATGAGTGATAAATCATGGAATCTATTATACCAGCAACTGTAAACAAAAAGTAAAAATTAAAAGTTTGTTTTTCTTACCATTTCTATATTATACTTCTTTAATAACAAGTATGATTGTAAAGTGAATTGAGCTTCATAAACAGGGTATAGCTGCCACTGAAGCAGCTGATTTGATTGTAAAATCTTAAGCATCACTATATCACAAGAACAACCACTAGAATTACCATTTACTGGATAAATTAAGTCTCAAAATGAAACATGAAATTGAAATGTTTTTTGTGGGGGAAAAAAGTCAGCATAGTCTGGCCACTGTAGTCTGAATTATTCAAAGTGGTGGTAAAAGAATTTTTTAAAAAATAAAAAACAGGAGGGGATTATTAATTTTTTTTTTGAAAAAGTGCTCTTAAAATGACATTTTTCTAAAATTCTATAAACTTGCCTTTAATGAATACCTTATTATTATTGCTTATTAGTCTGATTAATTATTAAGATTTCAGAGATGGACATCTCTAAACTGATTATTAAAGGTGCATGGACAGAGATTTGAAGTTAAAAAATTCTGCATAATATTATGACATATATTTTAATATCATTTCACACAAAAATATATAATTTTTTTTTAATTTAATCTAAAAGTTACTAAAACTTCAAATTTTTAGATGGGTTTGATTGACACATCCTTGCACTTTCACAAATTTTTATTTTATTCTTAATTTAAGGAAAAATGGCAATCTTGTTGTGTATAAATGAAAAATATTAAAACTATAATCCAGAGTAGAAATATTCGAAAGCAAAAGATACACACAGTATATTGTCAGTCCATGCAGTTGTGGTGAGCAGACTTTAACAATTGAACGCACCCCGTGAATCGTAAACATCAACAATAAAGGAGTTTGTGCCCTGTTGACAAAAACTGTGTACGATTCAGGGTGTGATTAATTTGCTAAACTCTGTACACTTAGCACAGAATGATGATACTTGTGAAGGGGTTTTGCTTTCTAACATTTCTACTCTGAATCTAATTATTTTTCTAGATTAAAGATATATCTTTCATTAATACACAACAAGATTGCCACTTTTTCTAAGTATTAAGAATTAAAGTAAAATTTGTGAGAGTGCAAGAATGTGTCAATCAAACCCATCCAAAAATTTGAAGTTTCAATAACTTTAATATGAAATAAAATTTTCAATATATTTTTATGTGAAATGGTATTAAAATATATATGTTGTGATATTACACAGAAAATATAAACTTCAAATCTGTGTCCATGCACCTTTAAATACAGTAAGGCAAAAAAAAAAATTATTTTGATTCGAAAGTAGTAATTATTTGCCATAGTAGTAAGTTTCATTGTGCAAACAGCAGGACAATTTGACCAAAAGTAGTTGGTAGGTGGGGGAATTAGAGACAAAGTAAAGATGTTATGCTGCAATTACAACTTTCAGTACTTACCCGTGAAAATTCCCCCAACAATGGCGCAGACACCAGTTAAAAAATGCATAAATGACCTGAAAAACATAGTGTTATAGAAAATACTTTGAAACAGGAGGAGTGTTATTGAAATGATAAAACTGAAAATTTAGTTTATAATAATTATTTTTCCCATACCTCTGTTTCTCTGTGTATTTAACCATCATTGGTGACAATTCATAAATAAAAAACACTCCTGGCAATCCTGAATCCCCCAATCCATTTCCAACATTTTTGGAATGTTTCGTTACCGAATATTGATTTGTATACAATGCCTGCATATAAAAATAAGATTTATTTCAAAATTCAACTCTCTCTCAACCCAGAGAACATAAATTAAAGCAGGATTACCAAAATTTTTGGGGGTCAAAATTGAATATTAAAAATATCAAATATCATGCAAACAGGTATTTACCCTTCCTTTCACATCGACATATGTTGTTGGCACAACTTTAACATAGTACTGGAACATAGTTTGTTCTGCAAACATAAAATTTAGATTAGTAATACATGAACCAGGTAAAAAAGAAGTTAATACACACATGTATACTACAGTTCTCTATAGATAACGTTTGAAAAGACAAAATATTATATATTTTGATTTTAAATATTGTGTTTAACAGAGATAGTCTTTTCATAACATATTCTTAAAATACAAATTCATTTTCTTTTTTATATGAAGCATGAAGATACATTTCTCTCTCTCTCTCTCTCAGTGCAAAAAAATTAATATGTTGTCTGTAAAGTGAAATATGCATATCTCATCTACTGAATTTAATTTGTATAAATAGATGGAGGAAAAAAAAAATCTTCTTGGGCCAAGCCGGGATTTGAACCCGGGACCTCTCGCACCCGAAGCGAGAATCATACCCCTAGACCACTTGGCCATATCAAAATGTGAGCAGTAACCTGCTTTATATTAAACAAAAAAGATTTTTTCTTCCACTAAGGAAAAAATAAAAATTCCGGTAGATTATTAAAGATTAATAAACTTGAGGTATAATTTTCTACTTGAATACAGAGGTTCTCGTTAATTTATTTGTGTAAATCGTTTCCACCGGAAGTAACTTAACCGGAACCAGTATGGTTGCACATGTACACTGAAACAATCGTAGAACACTGACTTTGTTTTTCAAACCCTTTTTACATCAGCTGAGGTAAATTGAAAAGATAATTATTTAGAATAATTCATTCTGCATTAATTTTTTCATTAAATGGTAAAACCTTTATTCGCAGTATCGTATTATAATGTAATTTTCTTGTACAGCTTGTATCAGCTGTGTATGTCAAATTTCACTCTTGACATTGAGTTGATGACATCAGAAACACCGAGCCTTTAAAAACAACATACTCTTCCTTCAATTTTCTTATTAGCGATCGCAGTGAGCAACGCTTCTAATAGTTCTTCGCGCTGCTCGCAGTGCGATCTTAAACGACAACGCATGGGCCAAGAGAAAATTCGGACTAGCAGTAGCACATTAATCCAAACGATTTTTTCCCGAAGTGATTTAGACCCTAAATGCACCACTACTTTAAGCTACGTTCTCCCTACTCAAGAATGATGGAGCTTCACAGCAATCTACTTTTGACTTAACGCTGTGTAACGGTAACCGCTAGCATCCATTGTAAAAATTCTTGCCTCTGAACCTCCAAGTAAAATAATTCATTAAATTATTCAATGAAAAATTCAGGCTTTGAATAATAACGAATGACATAGAACAATAAAATATTCACTATTTACATTATTACTTACACATAATTTGGTAAATCTCTCGTATAAACGATAAATCCATTATTTTTAAAATCAAAGCAGAAATTGAAACAAGTCTTCTGTTGAAAATTCGAGAATGGAATGCCAAAAATCTGATGAAACTAGTTTACTGTAACAATATCTTTGTTTTCTGACTAGCAATCAATTAATGAGAAGTCAAACTGAAAGTACTTCTGGTGAAAAACTCTGAATGAAAATGCTTTTATGATTTTTTGTGATTTTTATACCCTATGCAAACACGTACGGTAGGTACCTAAAAATTTCTTGTTTATAGTTTATTCATTCTCAGGCAGAATGAGCTTGTTAGAAAATGGCCTTCAGTTGTAAGAGTCCGAGGTATATAATGAGCGTAGGGACCTTTACCGACACTCTAACTTCACTTGTAAGAGCATGTTCTAACGAGAATGACAAAAAAAAAAAAAAAATTCCAACAAACGTGGATAACTGCAATTACTGATATTTTAAAATATTTGTTTAAATATTCTGACAGGCGGTTGTTTTCACTCATTTTTCAAAACATAAGGTGACATTTGAGTTCTAAGCCTTTTCACTGTCAAACATTTCTATAAAACAGTGTGAGCTACTCCCTGAAATGATGTCTATCAAATTTGCTATGTGTCTTAAAGTTAATCATACATCATCAGCAAATATTTGTTGAAATTTGGCAAACAGTCCATTAGTTGTTAAAATTTTTTGTTGGCAAGGACGTTACCCATTTATGATGCCCATTATATAATTTTTTATCATTTTTTATCATTGAATTGCAGTGTCTCGAATAGACTTTGTTTTCCAGCTTCTCACAATGAAACTATGTGATGAAAAGTAGTCACATAAATTGTTAAAGATGAAATTCATTAAAGATTCAATAACGCAAAAAAGTCAAGCTTAATGTCATATGATATCAGTATTGTATGTCATACAGTTCAGGACACTATTTATAGAACAGCCCTCGTATATTCCTGAAATTAAGCTTAAAAATCATAATGGCTTCTAAAAGTTTCACATTTGTCACTCTTCTAAAAGTTTCACATTTGTCACTCTTCTAAAAGTTTCACATTTGTCACTCTTCTAAAAGTTTCACATTTGTCACTCTTCTAAGTCTTCATGAAGTTCAAAATTAAGAACTGTAAGTAACAAAATTAATTTTTAATGATTAGATAAACTGCCACTGCTATGCCATACTCCCCACCCTCTGCGTCAGGACATGGGGGTCCTAGCTGTTTCCAGAAAATGAAGATGGGATTCCTAATGGGTTTCACCGTGGGAATGTCTGCGGGGGCAATTTTTGGTGGATTCACAGCTTTAAGGTACAGTGTACATCTGCAGGTGCAATTTCAGTAACTGCATATATACAATGTACTTTGTAAAAATGTATTCAAGGGGAACATGGCTACATTGATTGTTTTTTTAAATAATTGTACCGTAATTAATATCTATACATCATGTACTGTAAACTCTAAATCTCTAGATTATTTGCTTAGGCTTCTAGAAAAGGTTTTATTACTCATGAAAAGACTAGACTAAAACAGAAATTTTATAAAGGACAGAATGTACCAGATAAAATAAAATGTTATCATCAGTGTTCGTTTGGGGACCAATGTTCATGGATGTCGTGGGTCACCCTTATCATGCTTATCCACGAATTTGCATTCCCTTGAACGTTTATTTTGTTAATGTATCAATTCATTGAACCATGGTATTGATGAGTAACCGAAGAAATCACGTCCCGACGAACAGGTAAAATTTTGCTTAGCCACAAACATAGACCCCCACGAATTAAAATGATTCCACAGTAATAGGGATTCAAAACAGACACAAACTATAGCAATGTTGCCTGTAGCTATTGGATATTGATACTTTACCAATAATAAATAATTTGTTTACATGTGAAATGTGTAAATTTATGTTTTAGATATGGTGTGAGGGGAAGGGAGTTGTTACACCTAACGGGAAAATCAATGTTACAGTCTGGCGGAACCTTTGGAACATTTATGGCTGTAGGAACTGGAATCCGATGTTAAAACTAAAGATCAAATAACTTTGTGCTAAATATTTCATTGTACACTTATCGACTGAAAAATCACACATTCTCAAAATATAATTTTTCAAAAAGAAGAATTACAGAATTTTACGATAATGATTGTATTTGATTCCATTTACTGTTATAGTACAGTAGAAACATGTTTGATACACCAAAACTGTGTGGGGTTTGCCATACACTTGATAAAGACAATTACCACATCTTGCAAAATGATCATTTGACTATTTTCTGCATTGTCCATATTTGTAAATAAATTATTATATACTAAAATCAATTTTTCTTCAAATACATACAAATGAACAAATGAGGCACTTTACATGCCTATAACATGAGTGAGCAAAAGATATGTAATATTAGTTGCATGATCTCTGAAACACCCTGTACAGTAAAACAACTGCCAGGGATGGGTGATTTTGCTTCGTTATCAACATAATTTATTTCCATCAGATTCACAATATTTTTGAAACCCAAAGCCAATGATAGTCACCTTGCTATAAGAGTCATTTCCTAATATGTTGTTCACTTTAAGCTATACTATACGTTCTTGGAAGAACAACTAGATTATGTGTTAGTTGCCTACCTTCACTTGAGGCTTGACTGGTCTGATCCAGTGGATTTATTATGCCTGGATAATCTTGTCCAAAAGAGAGATGTCGAATCACATGGCTCAAATTAAACTGAAAACATAAATATTAAGTACACCTTACAGTGCAAGGATTTTTATAAAAGCATGTAAAATGTATAAATCGACATAACTGAATTGGTGGCACTAAAACACTCTATTTTAAACAAAAAGTTTTAGAGCTTAGTATCTGAAGCTAGGTTGGTCAAGTAAACTGCAAACTATCAAATTCTTTTCTTATAGGTCTTAATTAACTTAACCTCTTATATACATTTTCTCACCTTTTGTCCACCAAATGCTTGCAGATCATGCACTAAAAAAAGAAAGACGAGAATTGAGGTGTGCGTATTAATAAACATCAATGATTGTATAACTCACTGAATGTTATATAAAAACAATGCAAATTTTCACTTTAAACAAATGTTCTGATAGTTTTCATCCAATATAGATGCAACATACATGTATTTATACAAGCTTGGCCTAGGTAGGATTGTTAGTTATAATTTACTTGGAAATTGACTTGTTCATAGTGTTATAAACTTTTTGTTTTGAGTTTAGTGCCCCCTCCCCCCACAAAAAAATTAATTAAGCTTCAGCATTTAAAACAAATGAGCAAATGAGGATGCTTTTATTACAAGATGATTCATACAGGTGTGGATCCAGAAATTTTTCAAAGGGGGGATGAAGATGAGAGGGGAGGGGGGAGAGGAAAAGAGTTATTATAATGTAGGTTTTACATATACGTGTAGTTAAACAGGTCTGGACGATTTCTATATAAGGAAGTCAAGAACGATAACCGTGAATTGCTATTAATACACAGAATAAACAAGGCGCTAATCCTTCTGACCAATCAGATAACAGCATTTAGACAAACCCATGAGAGAATAAATAAAACACGTGGTTTTTAAGTTTTTTGCTCAAAAGATTTTTTTAGAAGAAACTTTTTGTAAACTTTATGCACATTTGGGAATAATATAATATTTATGACAATTCTACTGTGAACAAACACGACTTGAAAGCTTGGAATACGTTTTAAGTGGTATAAAAAAAATCTGTCTATAGGAGTTACCAATCCCAAAAGTTTACTTACGTTAAAAAATTGATATAAATACGTTAAATTTTCAGTTTTTAGAGTCTGGCATAAAAATCTTATCGAAAAGATAACAGTCTTTATTATTTTTGAGTGTTTATTACAGAATACTAGTAGTCCATGCAGTTTCTGATATGCGAGGTAAGATATTGGGATAAAACGCATTCATGTATAATTACAGGATTCTCTTTTCTCCACGTTATACGCCTTTCCTTATGCCCATTTTAAGTCTGCATAGCTAAGTATTCGGCGCTCGTGAAACCCGTGATAATGCAAAACTATATGTGTATACTCCATACGATAAACACTTGTGTGAGTTGATCTATACACATGGAATTTAAGCATAATCGATGAAAATCGGACGGCTAAGCAAAATTATATTTACCATCATATAATATATTCTGGTAAATGTTATAATTGAACTTGATAAAAACTTGCTGGTGCGATCTATACCTCTGTAAACGATTACATTGTATCGTGCATTATTTTTTTTTCTTTACCGAGATAAAAATGTCAAGGTTGTTCACGGTAAAAATGTGGGGAATACCTTATTCTTCAAAAGTTTTCATCTTACTTCTACAGATTTTTTGTTAAACATATCTTTTTGAGGAAAAAAACAAAAGCACGTGTTATCTTTTTGTTCTTTTAAAATATGTTTTGGGGTGTGTAAAAATGCTGTTGTCTGATTGGACAGAAAAATAATTACGTGTACTTGATGTACATTTATAGCAACTTTCGGTTATCGTTCTTGATTTCCATATTTGGAAATCGTTAAGACCTGTTAAATAACTCAATAGGATGCAGTATGTATGTATGTAGGTGAAGTATGATTTTTAAAAGTGGGAGGTTGATTAAATTGATAAAAGAAATACTTGTATGGATTAACTTAAAAAAGTTTTTGTAAAAGAAAGGAAAATAAATTTATGAACAAAAAATCCTATTTTGTAAAGGGGTGGGGTTTCATTTTGTTTTCACAACCAAAAATCTTTATATATTACAACATTAGCCTTTTACTGGATATTTTCTATATCAAACATACAACAAAAATTTGGGACAGTCTTCTTTCTCTCTATTTTTTGCAAATCCAAAGGGGGAAGGGGTGGTGGCAACCTCCCCCCCCCCCTTCTGGATCCACCACTGTCATATAAGCAAGTTTGTAAATGTTGGGCTATATTTTCAGCTCAAGTGAGCTAAAAAAGAATCTCTTAATGTAATTTATTTACACTTGAAATGCAGTTTATGCCTGTAATGATGTATTCAACTTTTTGGATTTTGCAAAATAGTCAATGTCTCCTTGACTTATTATTTCAATATTGAAAGGATGTACGACAATGGAGAAATAAATTGAACTGGTTCATTTAAAAATCACATGGAGAAAAAAAAAAAAATTAAAGCCAATCATTTAGGAAAATGTAAGACTGTGACCAACCATGGACATGATGCTGCTGAAAACTCTTGCCGGGAGCAAAGTGGAAGTTTCCCTGAACCTTGTTGACCTCTAGATATCCATAAACTTGACATCCCTCCTTCTCCTGGGCCTTCATTTTAGCTGTCCAACCCTCCCTGTTGCACTGCTCTATACCCTCGGGGGAATTGAAGGCCCACCCTTTCTTGCGATAGGCTTCTCGTACATCTTCACATGTATTACAGCATCTGGGTTTGTAATAAAATTGAAACAGTTAAGCTTTTTTATAGGCATAGGTCAGATTTGGGTGCAGCAATTTACTTTTGAATATAGTACATGTATATTTGGGTGGGTCAAAGTTACAGATGATTTAAGCCATTGTCTCCACACATATACATATACATAAACATTATAACTCACAAAGTGTGAATGAAGTGTATGTAAACTTGTAGACCTACAGAAGTTAAACAATGAGCATTATAGCTTACTTATGTTCACTTGACTCAGCCCCATAGCAACTTTCACAGCGATCTGGGTCCAACTTTTTTGTTGCAACCTAGAAATCAAATTTCAATATTATCAACAAAATATACATGTAAACATCAAATATATAGTAGATGTAATTCTTGCATTCTTGATATGATGTATCAGGGATACTTAAAATTGTTGCTCTCTTATTACACTTAAGTCTTTAGTGACTGTTGTGCATCAGTGAATATTCAGAGAAATGCCAATGTGCATGTTAAGTTGTTAACAACTTTGACCAAAATGACAAAATGGCTTCTCCAGTTACTTCATTTACTCTTTAATGGTTTTTGTGAAAAGTCCCCATAGTTATGCCCCTTTACCATAATGCTACATGTAATGACATTCCAAGGTTACAGAGGGCCATTTGAAAGAAACTAGATTAGAAGTAAAATTCATGTATATGAATAATTAAAAGACACCATGATGAACATTCCATTATAATTTCTACTCTAAGATATACCAGGGTATATACAAGTACATGCAAAGCAACTACAATAAATTCTATACCTCCACAATATCTTTGGACTTATCTCCAAGGTCTGAAAAAAGAATATTATAAATTTAGCAACTATGAATCCTTTGTCCAGTGATATTTCTAACCATAATAAGCAACTTTTAGAATATAAAGCCAGTTTAAAAAATTATTTTTCACTATGGCTAATCAATCACCAATTCCATGCTTAATTTGCTTAGTAATATGCTACAAGTTAACATTCTAAGTGACATACAGTTGAACTCAAACACCTTGAATACCAGGGATATGTTAAAGTGAAATGGAAGTCTCAAACACTGTAATATTCCTCAATAACTTGAATACTTAGGTATCTCCAACTTTTTCATAGTCCCATTGCATTCGAGATAGTCCCATCGAGTTTGAGATATATTGTTTGACTTTATTTATTACAAGCTACATCATGTATGCCCAAGAAATGTATTAACTCGGACTACTTCACGCACCTAAGATTTTTGACTTGCCTGTCATTTTCTAGATATCAAAGTTCAACTATATGTACATGATTAAAAATATGATTATCATAAGACAACAATAGGGCTGGGTATTGGCCAGAAATTTTGTATTGCGATATATTGCGATATTTATAACTGTATTGCGATATGTACTGCAATATTTTCAACGTAATGAAAATGGCTTTTTCTCATTATATTAACTTCAATTTACATGCAGATTGAACATAACTGAGAAATAACCAAAGGGGAAAATTATCAAGTTTATTTAATTAAACTTATATGCTGAAATACACCCATGCAAAAGCTTCTGTCTTAACTCTTTTCCCCCTGTTGCCACCATTTGACGCACTTGCGATTTCCCTAGAGTGTTTATCTGGCTGCCCCCTGAAGCCATTTTGACTGACTTGAAATGACTGACCATTACATTTAGAACATGCTAATTAAGTACCTAAATGTCATCAAAGTGTCACATATTATATATCAATGTTTGAGGAATGGATTGAACTTTAGTATTGTCATATAATTTTCTAAGAATAATTAATCTACAATTAACAATTTATAGGTGAAACCAGGTAAAATGAATTTTTCACAACTAATCTTCATATTATCCTTTCCAAGAGAGAAATTTTCTAGAAAATATACCAGTAAACTTAAAATATAAAACCAAACCAATTAAAAGGCTCATTATTTTTTGTTTAATTAATATTAATTAAGATAGATTAATAATGATAGGTAATCATCTTAGACTTGAGCCAACTAAACTTCAAAATCATGTTCAAGCAGGCATGTTAATAAATATTTTATATATTTAGTTGACCACTTCTTGCAAAAGTCTTGGGGAAAATAAATTAATACATGTTTTTATCTAAATCAATGCCCTGATGAAAAAAATTCTGAAAGTAGATTATTTAGTACTCATAAAACACATGGGAAATCTGTGGCCCCCATTGTTGTTCTTGTTAAAGATTCTATGATGTTCTTCCTCTAATTTTCATTGTAAAATTTTATTTCTATTAAATTCAACTTTAGAACTGATGTTAAAATATTGTGAATGCTAATACAATCCAAGGTATGTTACATAAAATGCAATATTTAGGCTGAATTTTGCTTGTGACAAGGCCCAATTTCTTCTTGTAAACAGACTGGGTGCCATTGTTTTCACACAGGTAAATCTCAAGTGAATTCACACCAAGCTGTGACTTCACTATAATTATAGTAACATTACCTAATGTGTAATACACATGATTGGCTATCAATTAGAGCTGAATTTATTTAGAAACAGGGGAAATCACAGAGCTAATTTAGGGTTGTTGTGTGTATGCGTCAAATGGTGGCATCAGGGAAATGGGGCATAGCGTCAAATGGTGGCATCAGGGGGTAAAGGATGTAATGCATTAGGGGGAAAAGAGTTAATGTTTTTCTTAATCACAAACCTTTCTGACAACTTTTCTTAATATTAAATGATAGAATTCCTGAGTCAAAACATTTTCCCGGTATATCGGTATTACAAAAACGTATTGCAATACGATATTTTTTAACACTGTATTGCAATATACCGAAATATCGATATTTTTTCCCAGCCCTAGACAACAATGTTCCAAAATAAAGGTGTGTGTGTGCCATTGTTTTGCTGTAGATCTACCTTCTTTTTCTGGTTCAATATCTTTAATTTTCTGTCCACTCGTGTCAAGTCTCTGTTTGTACAAATGATGGTCTACGTCAAGTTGTTGTTCTCCTGAGACATCCATAGCATCTATACTTAAATCTACAAAGACAAATTATAACATATATACATCTATACTTAAATCTACAAAGACAAATTATAACATATATACATCTATACTTAAATCTACAAAGACATCCCAAAAGTAGGATCATTGGTTAAAATAGAGTACCTAGGTCAGGTACCGAAGTATATTTTATTAGCCTAATCAGTTTGTTCACGAAGCTATTCATATTCATATAGATGCATGGTCATATTGAAATTCCAAGCCCTGCATGAGTAAGCTTTTCTTAAACAACTGCTACTGTCCGTTAATTTCAGCATATTGTATTGCCAAAAAATTGGGACATTAAAGGCAAACATCTCACAATTTCATTTCTAAATCATAAGTACACTTACATGCACAAGGCACTTTTGGAAAATCGATGTCAATGTTGATACGTATCTTCTGTCCTCTTGTTGTATCAACAAATAATTCAGGTTGAACATCTTTTGTGAGATAGAAATTCAGCTCAGAGATAAAGAGTATGACCATCAGAAGAGAACTAATCACCGTCACTGAAAAATAACACAGGAAATTATGTATACCATAGGTGTTAAAATATTTTAAACTGTTAATCTTTTCTACGCAACTCTAGTTTTCAATAATACAATATTAACTCATTGACTACTTGAAAGTAAGTTCTAGTAGAGTCATATATGGCGTACTTTTGATTAAATCAGACCAGCTATAATTTAAAAGATCTTTAAGTGATAAACATTTTTGATTACAAAAAAAGAGCAATGATGGAATGAGGCTTTTCCCATGGTGAAGCACCTTTGAATAGTGCTGCAAGTATACGAAGGATTCTAAATACAAGTCTGATGATTACTTCCTAAGTTAACAATTTTGCATTGTACTTAATGCAAAATTTAAAAAAATTACAAAGTAATCATTTTTTGGCCAAAGTTTTGTAGCATTCATCATTATAGATAAAATATTCTATCATTAAAATGATTAATGTCCTACGGACCCTGTTTAAGGATAGAATGCATTCCGTGTATTCACTATGTAGCAAAATAAACATGGGCGATAATCAAACTCAGTGCATTTAGTACAAAAAATCCAAAGTGTTCCAAATGCAAACTTGAAAGAAAAAAAAAGCTTCAAATGAAGCAAGAATAAACGTTGAGAAAATTAGTAGGGGTGAAACGATATGCCTCCTTCACAGTTCGATACGTATTGTAAAATTTTGTCTCGGTTCGATTATTTTCGATATGATACATTTTGATGGAAGAAAAATTTACCGTTGTTTTTACTTAATATTGTCATATCATTTATATGCAAAATGGGTAAGTAACATGTTTTGCCTTTTGCCAAACCTGACTGAATGACGATCCTGACCAAAAAACAAACAGAATGGAAAATAGAGATTTTGTACCGTGTATCAAACCGAGAAAAAATACTGAGGGTGAATCAATATTGCTGTCAACCGTTTCACTCCTATAAATTAGTTGAATTTTCGTCTTAATTTGGATTTGTTTTAGGATTAAAGTCATACGCAACCTCAAAAAGGTTTGTTATAATTAATTTTGAAGTTATTTCCAGTGAAAATCCTTTTGTATTCTTTAAAATCGTTTCGGAGCGATTCTTCAAGTTTTTGCAACATTGCGGGTAGAAGGGTGGTATTGTAACTGTGGTAAGGGCTTGTCCCGAGACACAGTTAGATTATTCTAACTATCATCATTAGTGTGACTGTATCAAGATATTTGGTGCTCATCATATTGTGCCATTCCTGCATTTGGCTACAAAATGTAAGTAAAGCAAAAAGTAAGTAAAATTAGCTACTTTTAGTAGGTTTAAATACCCACGTAGCTATAAATAGCTACGTAGGTAAAAAAAAATCTTTGGACTGGACCTGTTTAATGAGGTGGATAAAAAATACAAGTGTAAGCTGTGTAAAAGTTAAACTGTAAATGTATCCATTGTTCTAATAGTACAACTGCGATCGCCTAAATAATTGTAATAAATGTATTTTCAATTAAAGGATCAATTTGAAATATCAATTATCAATGATAAAATTAATATGAGATGACGCTTTTCAGTGAAATTAGGGTTGATTTGAAAAGTTGCTGAATATACCAAAATAGTTGGGCTACAAACCAAGTGCTCCACCAAAAGTTTTAACTCTGAAGTCCTCTAGTGTTTTTGGGTACGCGTCAAATTGTCGCAGTCTTTCTAAAAAGTTATTATCCGACATGCTGAAGACAGCACACTTCCCGCTAGCCCCTGCTTTGAATCACAGAGGCAACAAATAAGCGATCAGAACGTGTCGAGAGCCAAACAGGATGTTGACATCAGTTTGTAACTCTACAGATCGGAGAGCGCATATCAAGGGCAATAACTCTGGACAAGACATAGTCGGAACCCGCGTTGACGTTGAATGACAAAATCATGGGTTCCAGACGACGATGCCGATGGATACCAGGCGCGGATCCAGGAATTGAAGTTAGGGGGGCGCCAAAAGTAGGCAAGGGGCCTTGGGGCCGCCTTGAGGCCCCCAATGGGTCCAGGACAAAGCCCTGGTGGGGGCTCAGGCTCCTGGGTTCTAGAGATTTTGTAGGGTAAAAATGAGTTCTACCAAGTAGACATATTAACATTTTCCAGACGAAACTGTGATTCACGTTAACTTTGACAATTTTAGGGGCGCGCGCGCTGGATGCACCCCCTTAATTCCGCCACTGGATACTTTGGTTCCTCAGAACTTCTAAAGATTCTCAAGGGGGGGGGGGGGGTCAAAATAAAAATATTTTTTCCCATTTTATATAATTTCTAAATTACCTATTAATTTAGCTACTCATTTAAATTATTGAATGACTAAAATATATACGCTTAACTTTATAGCGTACCGTTAGAAAAGATTTGCTTGTCCTTTCCCTACTCTGTCACTCGGGGTAAATTTGTTGGAATCGGTTGGTAGGTGGGAATATTTTTTCTCCAGAAATTTCAACGTACATGTATTTGTTGACGGGATATACTGTTACAGGGGAAAAAAGAAAGAATTCTGTGTCCCTGAATTAAAAAAAAAGTTTTGATTCACTCAGGACAGTTTTAGTCAGTCGGTCGGGAGAGGACAAATTAAAATGAAAAATGAAAGATGATCTTAACAATTATATCCTGTGTTTTTTCAGTCAAGTAAATTGATACTGAAATGTTTTAAATTTACGGTGGTATGTTTAGGACACGCAATTATTTTTTTTTAAATACCAGAAAAAAATTATCTTGTGAAAACGACATAATTATCTTGTGAAAACGAGATATTATCTTGTGAAAACGACTTATTATCTTGTGAAAACGAGATATTATCTTGTGAAAACGGCATAATATCTTGTGAAAACGAGATATTATCTTGTGAAAACGACATAATATCTTGTGAAAACGAGATATTATCTTGTGAAAACGAGGTAATATCTTGTGAAAACGAGATATTATCTTGTGAAAACGACATAATATCTTGTGAAAACGACATATTATCTTGTCAAAACGACATATTATCTTGTGAAAACGAGATATTATCTTGTGAAAACGACATATTATCTTGTGAAAACGACTTATTTTATTATGTCGTTTTCACAAGATAATATCTCGTTTTCACAAGATATTATCTCGTTTTCACAAGATAATATCTCGTTTTCACAAGATAATATCTCGTTTTCACAAGATAATATCTCGTTTTCACACGATATTATCTCGTTTTCACAAGATAATATCTCGTTTTCACAAGATAATATCTCGTTTTCACAAGATAATATCTCGTTTTCACAAGAAATTATCTCGTTTTCACAAGATAATATCTCGTTTTCACAAGATAATACCTCGTTTTCACAAGATAATAAGTCGTTTTCACAAGATAATATCTCGTTTTCACAAGATAATTTTGTCGTTTTCACAAGATAATTCTTTCTGGTATTTAAAAAAAATATTTGCTTGTCCTAAATATACCACCGTATAAATTTCTATTCTAATAACAAAACTTTTATAACTTTTTTCATGGGAAGAGTGTAACTATATATCGAAACATGTGTATGTCACTTGAGAACCAATGAAATACATTGGCGTCGGAAGGAAATTGAAAGTGGGGAGGCTAAGTGTAAAAAAAAATTATACCTTCTCAAAAAACCTGACAAGCAAAAAAAAAAAACTCGAAAATCCTATTTCGGGGGGGGGGGGGGGGGGGGGGGGGGGGGGGGGGGGGAGTAGTTAGGTCAGAACTTCAGTACCAAAATTTTTTCCATAAACCACCACTTCCCCCATTTTTAACCTATATATTTGGAAAAAAAAGTGGGAGGGCTATGCCCCCCCTAGCCCCTCCCCCCGGTTCCGATGCCTATGGAAATACATGTATACGAAGAATCATATATATGTAGGACTCCAAAGTGCGATGGGACTCCAAAGTCCGATGGTCTGCGCCAAACCTCGATGGTTTGACACGCCAAAGTCCGAAGGTGCTGAAAACGTTTATAACGTCATAGTACAAAAAATGCGATGTCGCGCCATGCCAATACAAATAAATATTAAATGCAAAGACTTACCCTATTTTTTTGGATATAGGTGCGAGACTAACACTAATCTTATCAGTCGAAAAAATGTGTAACAACCATAAGCTTGGTATCTTAGATGGGTGCAGGACTAATCCAAATCAGTCCAATAGTCTGCGAGGACTAACCATAAAATCTCTTGGCTGAGTTAGAAGAAACACATCGGTGTTCAAGAACCAACACAATCAGTCGAATGGTGTACATGGACTAACCATAATAGCTCTGGTGGGCGAAAACAATAAGCAATATCAGTAAAATTGTAAGCGGGACAAATACTAAATCACTGGATTTTGAATGCAGGACAACGTCATGACGTCGAACTATTGTGACGTCATAAACGTTGATTGTCCCTTCGCACCATCGGACTTTGGCGTGTCCGACCATCGCATTTTAGCGTTGCGTGTCTCATGGGAAACGAGCAATCGGACTTTGGCGTGACAATCGGACTTTGGGGTCCGTAAAGACAGCGAGCCATCGGGGTTTGGCGAGACCATCGGACTTTGGCGTCACCATCGCACTTTTTAAATAGAGTCTTACATATATAACGAACTGTATCAAGCTCAAAAATCAATCAAACGGCAATACAAATTTTGCAGCACAGAAAACACGAACTTCTCATTCAGAGGTGGGATCAAGTGCCATGGAAGAGTGAGTATCCCCTGTCGACGGTTACACCCACACACCGTGTGCTCCTTATCATGATGTCATATTCAGAAAATAACAGAATAATACCTCGCTGCTGACCGACAATTCAGGATTGATGAATTTTTTATAGATAGAATATACATGTATTTGCTAATATGGTCATTGTATAGCCCATAAAACTTATGAAATAATGACTTTAAACGAGAATGCTACTATTCTTAAGTTATTTGATTTTGTCAATAACTTAACTCAATTCTTTAAGTTGACGATTGAAAAGTTTAAATCATCACGTTTATCATAAAACTTTGTCGTAAAATTAAAAATCGTCTTCGCTAGCTAATGCTTCCGATACGCCACTCTCCTCATAAACACTCGACATACGATGCTGTTAAATGACAGGGATGCAGATATTGATCCACTCCAATCACAACTTGAGAAGAAAATCCATTAAAACACCCGTATGTCAAGGGCTTATGGGGAGTATAGCGTATCAGAAACCCGGGCTTAGCAAGCGAAGATGCAGCAAATTATTATTTTTTATTTCAAGTTCACTGGGATACATCGTTTCGACACAATGAAACACCGTCGATATATTTAAATGTCGAATTGAAGACCACGGCAAATGTTCTCTTCTCTTTTCATGTATATGACTTGACTTTGAACAAATTTTGTTTCATGTGAATACAAAAATAGGTCTGCTAATAACGGGGCGCATTTGATACCCAGGGTATTTCCAACATATTGTTAAAAAAACAAACAAAAGAACCCAGACAACCCTGATATGGATAATAAAAAGATAAATGTGACAAGTTTGCTCTCTTTTACGGTGTTTCATTTCAGTAAGTGCTATGAATCCATTTCTTCTTCTTCTTCCCATCCAGTGCAAAACCACTTAAGTATTATCGCACTCTGCGTGAGGGGGTGAGTGTCTATATACAGTGCTCAAAGGAAATTTAAAAATTTAAAAGATTAAAAGCGCAGAGATGTGACATCTAGTGACTGGCACTGGACAGCTGGGTCTTGAAGCTGTCCAGGGTCTTGGCCTCCACCATTCCTCCTGGCAAGGAATTCCACAGTCGGATGGCTTGAGGGAAGAAGGAGGTCTTATACACTTCTGTCCTTGTGTGTGGTACCAGGAATCGCAGGGTGTGGCCTCTGGTCCTCAACGATGCTGGGTGTAAGAAGCTCTCCGCCGGGATGTCCACAAGATGATAAACTATCCTGTATAATATGATAACTTGGGCCCTTTCCCGACGGATCTGAAGTGGCTGCCATTGGAGCTGCTGTAGCATGGATGTTACACTGCTTGTGCGCTGGTAGTCTCCAATGGCGAATCTCGCTGCCTTTCTTGAACTGCCTCTATCTTCTTGATATTTTCCTTCTTAGCTGGGCTCCACACACTGGAGGCATACTGTGTGGGTCGTACCAGTGTGGAATAGCACTGTGCCTTGATGTTAGTTGGACACCGGCTGATGTTTCTGCCGAGGAAAGCCAAGGTGGAATTGGCCTTCTTAGTGGTTTTATCTATGTGCGTGTCCCAGCTTAGGTTCTTGTGGATATTGAGACCAAGATACTTGGCAGAGTCGACAGTGTTCAGGACTTGACCGTGTATGGTATAATCGGCGCGAAGTGGGGATTTCCGGTTTGTAACCCGCAGTACTTCACACTTATCCGGGTTGAACTGCATTAGCCATCTATCTTCCCACTCCTGGCGCTTATCTAAGTCGCTCTGTAAAATTGCTTGATCTTCTGTTGTCCTTATCCTCCTATACAACAAGCAGTCATCGGCAAAAAGGCGGATGGTAGATGACACTGTTGATGGCAAGTCATTTATGAAGATCAAGAAGAGAAGTGGTCCTAAGACAATTCCCTGGGGGACTCCCGATGAAACAGTGGTGGCTGCTGATGATTGGCCATCGAGTACAACACGCTGGTTACGTCCGATCAGGAAACTTGAGATCCAACGGTGTGTTTGGCCTCATATGCCGTAATGGTGTAGTTTCATCAGAAGTCGATTGTGGGGGACCTTGTCAAAAGCCTTGGAGAAGTCCAGGAGTATGCAATCCATTTGTTCTCCAATGTCTAGGCTCTGTGCAAGATCATTTACTGATAGGATGAGCTGTGTCTCAGTAGATCGATGTTTCCTGAAGCCATGCTGACTATCAGTCAAGAGCCCATGCCTGTCTAAATGACACATGATGTGGCTATGGACTATATGCTCCATGACCTTGCTACAAACAGAAGTCAGGGACACTGGGCGGTAGTTGACTGCTGCACTCCTATCTCCCTTCTTAAAAAGTGGCGTGATGTTAGCCGACTTCCATTCATCTGGCACCCTGCCCTGGTCTAATGTAGCTTGATATAACACACCCCTACTAATGTTATTATGATTTAAATTCAAGACACGTGGTTTAGGTTGATCTATTCAAAGGTTATAGGGTAGAACCGGTTTTATAAATAAAATCGGCAGTAAACAGGATATTGCTATAGCCTGTTTCTTTTGAAAACATGTCCTGTAATAAATGTTTCCAGACCTTTCTGAAAGACTTTCATGATTTTCAACAGAAAGGGGGTGGCTAAAGGAGGGGGTGTTAAAATAACAATATATCTTATACTTTTCGGCGAAAATAAGAGCTCACTAGTGACCGATTCGTTGGTAAAAATGGTAAAAATGGTAAAAATGTGTTTTATCATCAACACTGACAAACCTTTGTTTGCCTTATATGGCTATTGTTATAAATGCGCACAGAGGATCTTACCACGAGCAACTGACCAATTGTTGGAATGAATAGCAACGTTTACGCCAGATACATGTTTACATTTTACTTCGAACACGTGGTTCAGGTCAATCTATGATCATGTCAATGGAATACAAAATAATTTTAAAAAAAATTTCCTTAAGAACAAAATACAAAGATAAGAAACTATTAAATATGTTACGGGCGTTTTTAATTTATTGTTTACTGAAAAAAATTGTTTAATAAAATGTAGTTTGTGTCTTGTTCAGAACACCAGCGCTTCATGTTTAAATTCATGATCACGTGTTTGGCCAAGGAATTCACCTGGCAATTGTATTCACCGATAGTACAACAAAGGAATTAATAAAGACGCAAATCGCTTTTGCAGTATGACTTTCAGAAACCTAGACTTCCACCGTTTATTGAACAAATGAACTGCTTGTCATTATGAGCATGAACATAATATTTTGAAAAATGCTTTTTTATTTACAATAAGATTTTCCTTTTTTTTCAAGCGTAAAATTCCTGTAGTATTCATAGTAACCCATAATGCAATACTCATTGAGCTGATTGGTCAGTTAAAATCATGCTGGTGCCTCATTTGCTAATCTGACGCCAAAAAATATAGTCCCGGTTCCCATGCAAAAAATATTTTTCCAAAAAGAAATTTTAATTCATGACTGCAGAAAATTGTATCATAGAGAATACTTATTTAAGTTTGAATGAATGGAAGAGAGATGGATTGATTGAAGTACATTTCTACAGACATTATCAGCTGATTCTAGGGTGGTAAAAACTGAAACGCAACATAACTTTTCTGTTTACCATGTCTCCACGTGCTAGTCACTTCCTAGCCACATTTCCGTTAATAATTTACCCTGTCTAGCTGAAGTCTCGGTAACTCTCGCCAGAGCCACTGCCAGAGCTACTCTGAACTCATCGGGTCTTATAATTTGCAGAACAGCGATAAATAAAAGGTTCCGAACACATTAGTAGGGGTGTAACAGGGTCAAGGCTGGTGCTATCTGATGGGAAGTTTCTTTCAGTAGTCGTGTGGAGACTTCATCAGGTCCTGTGGCTTTGTGGGGGTTGAGCTGCTGCAGTAGTTTCTCCACCCCATTTTGAATAACGTTGATGCTTGGAACTGTTGGATGTGGGCTGGGTCCCATATCTGGAAGTGGGTCGCTAGGATTCTCAGTAGTGAATACAGATGTGAATTGTTGGTTAAGGATATATGCCTTCACCCTGGCACCACTATATGTTAACCCATCGCGTTTTAATGGTGCCACTCCGCAAGCATCGGTTCGTTTACTTTTAATGAAGCTCCACAGTCGCTTTGGTTTATGGTCTTCATCCATGATGATGTTGTTTACATACTCATGATATCTCAGTTTGCACTGAACATGTACAGCATTCTTAAGGTGCTTATACCGTGAGTGGTCCTGAGTAGATCTGGTTTTCATGTATTGCCTATAAGCACGATCTTTTCTTCTGGACAGGCGCTTTAGATCTCCTGTGATCCAGGGCTGGTTGAAGCGTGTCGTTGTCATCTTTGATGGAACATTCCTATTAAGGGCATCAAGGCATCCGCTCTTAAAACTGGACCACAGATCCTCAACTGGGTGTGGAGTGTCATGTCTAGCTGTGAATAGTTGGCTAAAGGCAGTTATGTTGTCTCTAAGACCCTCTAAGTCTGCTTTGTTCCACAGATACAACTTCCGACTAATAGGTCGTTGAAGTTTAACCTGGACATCACTGTCGACGAATATTGCTTCGTGGTCGCTTATGCCTGGGAGTGGTCTCAGACGATTTACTAGTGAGGGTCTGTTTGTGAGGAATAGGTCGAGGGTCGAATCATTCCTTGTTGGGAACTCCACCGTTTGCAGAAGGCCAGTATCAGCAAAGAAGTTAAGGAAAGCGTTGTTCAGCCCTTTTGGATTTTGATTCCCGCTAATTAATGGAGTTGGTTGACCACGAGATATCCGGTAGATTGAAGTCACCAGTCAGCCAAAATGGGGAGGTTGGGTGTGCTTGTATGATGCTATGGAGCTCTTCACACATTCGTTCTGCTTCTTCTTGGTTGCTACTGGGTGGTCTGTATAGTCCCGCTATATTCAGTGGTGGGTGTGTCCCTCTCTTCACTGATATTGCAACTATCTCTGATGTTTTAGAGATGTGGAGTACATCGCATGGTATATTTGCCTTTGTTATGATTATGACACCTCCATAGCCATGGCCTCTTCGCGATCCCTCCTAGCTTTGACAACATAACCTGTAGGCAAGAATTCGCTGTCATGAACATCAGGTCGTAACCACGTCTCAGAGCCTACAACGATGTCAGGGCTTGCAGAATCTACAAGGTTCATGAAGCTCGCTTTTTTCGCACGTATGCTCTGTAAGTTGAGTGAGATAATGCGAAATTTGTGTTGTGGCGGTTTTGCTGTGGTACCTGGTGACGTTCCCTTCTTAGGTGAGGATGAGTGCAATGGTGAGCCAGGATCTCCTGAACTGCTCATGCTGGAGTCAGTTTTCAAGATGTCATAGGTGTTAGATGTGTCAATGATGAAGGACTCAAAGAGTGACGTTGAAAAGTTCGGCAGGCCACATGAACAGCATATCCAGCTGACGTCAGAGTGAGCATTGTATTGGTACATCTGACTTGGCATACCTAGGCATCCTACGTGGTACCATTGGTCACAGTTATCACATGCAATAGCACGCTGACCCCATCTGCAGGCCTTGTGACCTCACAGTCAGCTGATCTAAGCAGTAGTAGAATGCTTATGTATAGCAAATGGTCGTTCTTGCTGCGCTTCATGAGTGGTTTAGCGCCATACACGGAGGATTTATTAGTTTTATGACTGGTTTTAATGTTCCGTGTTATGCATGTAAAGATATTTCCATTTGATCAAGAAAAATAATCGGGAAAAATTAAATGACTACATGTAAATAAGCAGTGACAATGGTGAAGTTCATGTCTTCATTTATTTTTTTTATTTAAAAAAAGAATGAAAAACTGCGACAAACACCACTGATTGCCCATTCTTTCCACAAACATAATAAAGATTAAAAAAAGGCAATATTAAGTTGTTATAATAAAGTTTTTTCTATGCCTCTGGTTGTCCAGTCGATAGCAATGTTTCATATATTTCGAAAACAACCTTTTTAATCATGTTGCCCTAGGCACGTCAGGTGTTGAAACAGACTATAAAAGCCGTGACTTTTTGGAAACGATGTATAGATTACTCGCGAGCGACCGATTGGACGCTTAAATTGGGAAAGGTCAAGGTCTAATATTGTTGATCACTAAAAATATTTTGGTCATTGAAAGACATGGCTGAACTGTGGAAACGAAGTGTAGTTTGTAACCCCGGGTAAAAGTTTATGTCGTAATCTACAATTTACAGTATGGGGAACTTGAGAAATATTTTCTATCGAGTGTGTTCAGGTTTTGTTTTGATCGCCACGGTACACGTGTGTTTGTGTACTGAGACCGTAGACAACACGGAGGAATTTCATATGGTTCAAGGTATATTTTCTATTTCTTCAAAATAAGTCTTTTATGTTTAGAAATATTGCCTTTCATTTTTGTCATGTCACATGTGTATTTATTTATTAAGTGGAAGATGTAACGTAGTATTTTAGGGAGCAGGCGTTCCTTTTTTTTATCCCCAGAGAAGTCTTGATCAACGTAATCCATTCTCTAATTTTATCCTGTTCAGCAAACTGTTTTCAGGTCTTTTTCAGTGTCGTCTAAAATCTTGAAGAATCATTACTTCGATCGCTGTTTTCATCTTAATTGTAATGTGAATTGATATTTGCCTCAAGCACCAGGTTTCCAAGATTAGGAGTATAATTTTAATAAATTTTAATAAAAATACACTTCAAACTTCTGCACTTAACATTGCTTCAGCAGCTGTTAAGTGCTTAAAAAAGGTACTTGGCACTATTGCGAGATTTTTTAAACTTGCTATCACTATCTGAACTAACTTTTCTTGTAAAATACATAATAATTGCACATAGACATGATAAACTTTCAAAGTGTTACTTTTATATATTATATGGATATACTATGTCAAAATTGTAGCAATTAGGCCAAGGGTTTGACACAGTGTATGGAGGCAAATGCAATGTATGTCAAACTCTGACTACTATTTCAGCACAGTACATCCAAAAGTACTATTATGACTAGTGGAAAACTTATTGCAAAGCAAAGAGTAGGTCTTAATTATGTTTGAGAAGTGACATTGGGTCAAGCTAGGTCATAAGGTCAAGGTCATAAAATATCACTCATTTCTGTTAAGGAACATTCATCACTTGATGTTTTTATCCCCTTGCCATTGTAACACAGACAGTTAGACATTTGTCTGCCTTTGCGTGGAATTGAATTAGGTTGAATTTAAGGCACGTATCTGTTAATTTAGAAGGTCCTGATTTGAGAGGGTATTTGGCTAAAGAATTCTTTGGATCATTTTCAGAGGCTTTGTGTGGAATCTCAACAGCCTGTTCAGCTAGGTTACTTATTCTGTCAATATTTTACCTATAGAAGTATAGAATCTTGATTTTTTTTGAATAGTTTAATATAGTTTAATACTAAAACTCCATTAATGATTTTTGTACAGTCATACAGTCTGCAGCAATCAAGTAACTAATAGAGAACTTGAGAGGTCAGAAATATATAATAATATTTGTATTATGTCTAGAACAGAGTAAAAAAAAATCTGCTAGTATAGATGTAATTACTCAACTCAATATGAATAAAATTCTTATCTTATAAATTTTTGTAGTCTCAGAATTCATTATAGTTACATATGACTGATAATATAGCCATGCTTCTGATACTTTGTTTTATGTGTCTGGATTGAAAAACAGTGAATGAACAATTGTTTTATTTACATGATCTACATTTGTCAGTGATATTATATGAACATATGATATGCATTAGCAGATTTTCAGGGCTTTCAGATAGATAAGAATTAATGGTACATTTACAAAGATAGGAGAATTTTTCTTTTTTGCCATGCAGTACAAGCATGATTTCAGCTAGCTGCAGATCTGTAGCATTATGGTTTTATATATTTGTCTTTGACCATAACGCTACAGATCCTGTAATGCAAAAAAGGTGCAATTTACGGCGCAATAATTTTGCGCACTTTTGGGGAGAATTTCTCCACTCTCCAGCATTGGTCGATAAACTACCTTTCACTCCCTAATTCTAGGCACATTATTTAACCAATCTATATATTTTATCTACCTCCCAACCCTCTATAGGTCTCTTTACAAGTGATAAAATCGCTTGATTAAAATTATTTGTTAGATTGCTGAAAATTCACTTCAAGTGAGTTTATTGCCTGTTAAGAGACAACTATAAATGGTTGGGAGGTGGATAAAATATACATATTGGTTACAGAATGTGTCTATAATTAGTGAGTGAAAGATAGTTGATTGACCAATGCTTGAAAGTGGAGAAATTCTGCCCAAGAGTGCGCAAAAAATATTGCGCCGTAAATTGCACCTTTTTTGCATTACAGGATCTGCAGCGTTATGGTCAAAGACAAACATATAAAACCATAAAGCTACAGATCTGCAACTAGATTTCAGCGGGGTAAAAATACTAAAGACTGACAGGTTTGAAAGATCTGGATTTGTATGTACATAAGAAAATAAATCATATTTGCATGATAAGGCAATAACATGTTAGATCTTCAAGTTTTACATTTGAAATTGCTCTATAAACTAGAGTCTCTGTCCTTATAAGAAGTTTCTGTGGCTTCATTAAAAATGCATGTTAAATGACAAAACATGTTTTATGCATTAGTTTAAATTGTCAATACCAAGAAAGACATGTTTTCTGTTAAATATTAATTTTTAATGAATACCAAAAACCAAGGAGCACCTGGGGCCTTGTTTGGCTGTAAAATCCGGAAAAATTATTTTAATCAACAGCTGTACCAAGATTTTGATTCTTTGTAGTAGATGTACTCAAATACACCATTTTCTTTTTTTAACATTTGTTAACATAATGAAGATTGCATTTCTGGAAGCCTGTTTTCAATTACATTTACCCTGAGAAAAAATTAAATGTACATGATTGAAATACTCTGTACATAGATAACACACATTTATCAAGCTCCAAGATCATTGAAATAATACAAACTGAAAGTAGAGCAAAGAGCCTGGTCTCTGAAAACATCAATGGTGGGATCATGTACCATGGAGAAGTAAGCAACCCATGTTGACTGGTCACACTAGCTGTTTGCTCCTTGTCATAATTGGTCAAATGGAGAACCTGTAGACAATAACATAACAATTTATAAGAATGAAAAATGTCAGTCGACAGCATTCAACTTAATAATAAATTTTATCATTGTGGTGACAACCATGAAGTTCACGAAATACGCATGTATTGACTTTAAATTAATTGGTTGATATCCTTGTTTGATGAACTTGTTTGTCAATAGCTTGTCTTGTTTAAGAAATTGTTCATATGAAGAAATTGCTCTTGTTCATCAAATCAACTTGAAGCCATGAAATCTATATGCAAGTGATAAGGGTATATGGCTATTGTACCAGGTACATTTATCTTGTAAGGGAAGTTTATATCATAGAAATTATAGAATCATAGAATTATATCAGAGAAAAGTAAAATTCATTACCTTTACCATAAAGTACATGTTCAAAGAATCTGGTATGTAGTCTGTATAACAAAAAAGTGATAAATGTTTAATTTAGACTTTCAGTGACAGTTGATTAATTAGTCCATGTACAGGGTCATTTTATGCATAAAGTGAACTTTGTTCTTCATTAATCATGCATTAAATAAAATATGTTATGAAGAAAACCCACTCTAAATGCTAATTAAGAATATATAAATGGAATGCATTAATTGAGAAAAAGTTGATTTATCTAAAGCATGAAATACTGTTTGAAGGTACATGTATGCAGCTGTTTATAAAGACACCATATGGATGTCTGAGGCCCATTTAAGACTTGGCTACCAAAAATGTTTTGAATTTGTTTTCTTGAATTTGCTGGAATTCGTTACCAGTATTATACAGTGGGCTTCTATTAGACACCTTCTTGTACATTATTACAGTAGTTTTGTTTCTGTAATGTCCCTCATGAGAATTTTTCACTCATATGGAGACACCACCACTTGCAGTTGGAGAGCTGCAAATTTTGTCCTATATTTGGCATTCGGCCATTGAGCAGTGAGGGATCTTTTTCGTGTCAGTACCTTACTACAAAACGGAACCTCAGTTTATACAGACCCATCCGAAGGACCGGTCTCGACGTCCCACAGTGACATTCGAATCCGCGATGTAAGGATCAACTCCTTACTTCACGACTCTAGAGCAGACGCTCTAACAACTGCGCCACTTGAGCGAATCATCACAGTGGTCATATCCTGTTTTTTTATTCAAAAATGTTAGATAGTTTCAGTACACAGTACATGAAAATTGAAAGAATGAGCAAGAGAGCAGCAGTGTGCAACAATCTAGAGAAATGTTAGGGAAGTTTTTTCTCACTTTTCATGACCACAAAATTTTTTAAAAAAACTTGTTTGTTTTTTTTTTGTAATTTAAAATCTGGAATTTGAAATTAGGTTTTGAATATAGATTACATATGTAAATCAGTTTATAATGTAAATGTATCAGTATATCACTACAGTTGAGGGAAAAAGTCTATATTGATCAGCATTGATGTGTGTCCTGTTAGATCTGACATCAGTCAGTACCAGTTCCTACCTCAATGCCTATCATCTGTTTGATGAAGATGCAGTATTTTGCCAGTAGTCATGATAACATTTGATGTGAGCAGACAAGCTTTCTGCCTAACCCCCAGTCTATTTCTCTGATCCTTATTTGTTGTAGTTTTATTGACAAATTCTAGATTAACATGCTTTTTTTTCTTGTAGTGTACGATTTGAAAACTAAGCTGATATTAAAATTCAATGATGGTGCTACTGGCAATAAAAAAAATCACAAGTACATCTCCGCCATTATTGACCTGTCTAATTTTATTTCAGATAAATCCTTTTCTAATGTGACAATTTATGACATGAATGTGACGTGTGGGGAGCACAGACCAGGGTTGTTTCCCTCCCAGACTTGGACCTGTAATGACATTAGGTAAGGCTTAAAATAGAACAGTGGTAATAACTTAATAAGGGGGCCAATGGGAGGCAATTTTTTTGATATTGAATTGTGATGATTTTGGAGGAGGTCTACTCTTCACTATAAGGCCTACTACAAAAGCAAATTAATTTGCATGTTGAATGTTGCATCTACTGATGCAATTGGAAACTGCTTGAATATTCATTTGATTTGCGATTAGGCTATATATATGTAAATATTTAATGACATTCATTGACAGGGTTTATTTTTTATCATACCTATGTAAACTCTAAGTAGCAAATTCACTTATTGGCTTAATTTCCATTTAATTTTTTTTAAGCAAACCTGAGCAGAAGCTCATGTGAGCTTTTCTGATCACATATCATCCATCCGTCCAGTAGTTCATCCATCTGTCTGTAAACTTTAACATAATTAATTTCTTCAGAAGAACTGCCATAGAGCTTGAAATTTCAGGCATGCCATACAACTTGTCCGTTTCATACATAACAAATTTTCGTCACAGTTTTCTCAGCAACTACTCATCGTAGATATTTGAAATTTTTTGACAATCTTCTCTAAGGTATTCATACGTTGGGATACATTTTTGTTCAAATTGGATATCAGCTTCCTGTTTGTCTGTGCGTCTGTCCATTTCATATATAACCAATTTTCGTCACAGTTTTCTCAGCAACTACTCCAGGGAAATTTTAACACAGGGTGGGGTCACAAAATCAACTTCCTTTTTGTTTGTGTGATACATAAAAAATTTTTCCCCATAGGAATATACATGTTTTAAAATTCCTCTAAAGAACAGCAAAGCCTCAATTAGTCTTGCTAATTTCAAGTTTGTTGACCTCAGGGCCAGGGTGGGGTCACAATAGGGATCATTTTTTCCCCGTAGGAATATACATGTTTTAAAATTCCTCTAAAGAACAGCAAAGCCTCAATTAGTGTGGATTCAACTTTGTTGAAATCATAACCCCCAGAGGAAAGTTTTACACAGGAATATGATTAATATATAGGAAAAAGCTTTTAAAGAATTTCTAAAGAACTTCTGATAAACAATTTGGGGTATAATGACTCAGAGAGACCCAGGTGAGTGCTGTAACCCTTGGGCCCCTTGTAAAATTTTTTAACCTTTTGAATTTAATAGATTTTAAAAATATTATGACAATGTAATTACATTTGGTGATGTAAAGATTTCAATCTCTTGTATTAATACTAATGTGATCTCTGTTTTTTGTAGGGTAAATGGGATGAGAATGGCCTATGGCTACTACCCTGGCTTAGGAGCAGACAGTAAATGCACAGAGTCAGGTGGATTCGATGAGCTGCGACAGCTTTGTTACAAGTTGATGGAATCTATTGCTTCTAACAGACAATTATGGGGAGCTCAGGTGAGATTTATTTTGTACCAAATCGTAAAATTCAAGTTTCCTGGATTGAGGAACCAAGCGGCTAGCCTCAGGATGTTGCCTAGTTGTTTATGTATTGAAAATATATACTGAAGAAAGTACTCATCAATTAGCAAGGAATCTGAAACTTATATGGATACAATGGACCCAAATAAATTATAAAATTGCTTATCATGGTCCAAGACCCAGACTTCAAAATCAAGCTATGATAATCATGTACTTAAATTAAATACTCCTTAACCCATTTAAGTCATATACATTAAATTGAGACTGTAGCTACAATAATGTAGTCCTCTCTGATGTTTTCTCTTCCCCCTCCCCTGAAATAAAAAAATTGAGAGGACTACATTATTGCAGTTAGTCCTGACTGAAGTTTAAAATTAAAATTCTTTTATCATGAAGAACTGAAATATGTGAACATTTTGATCCCCATTGTTTGACCATGATTGAACTTACCATATTTTGTACAGTCTTTAATGTATTTATTATATCTATAGTCATAATAAAGTCAACTACCTTTAAAGTAAATGACTGAAACAGCCTCTTACACAACAGGCAATCTCCCAGATGTGTAAACATGATCTGTTTCATCAGGGTGCAGTTATAAGATCAAATAAACAAAGCCTTGCTTAATAAAAAAAATTAAAGGTGATGAGTACTATAGAGAAAAAATAGGAGGACAGAATATGTTGCTTCAATTTTAATATGAACATATGAAAAAAACAGTTTGGTTGTTTAATGAAACTAGCTAAATCAGGTCTCTTCATGTAAATTTGAAAAAAATCAATAATGACGAAGCCTGAGGTTGTTTTTAATATAATTAATTGATAAGCCTCATTGAGTCAATCTTTTTTTTGTGCTATCATCACAGAAAAGTGAAAATTTATACTGTCTATTGATGAACCAAAACTTTTAATATTACTTTCTTCTTGTTTTTGCTTCCTGCTTGTTCAAATAAAGTAACTTAAAGGAGCATTCCTGAACAGATATGTTTAATTGATATTTATTTTGTAGAAGAGATTATATTGAAATATTTCCAATATATTTTTAGCACTAAATACACTGTAATAGCCACATCTAAACTATAATGAAACACATGCATGATTTATTAGAAAATTTGCCAATCAATATTAAAATAGACTGAAAAAATATTTTTTTTATGTTCAATTTTTCTTGCTTTTCTCTAGGTTTCCAAAGCCAGCTGTGATTACATTAATGAAAAGCGAGTGATGCTGAATCTGTCCCTGGACGGTTACTATTGGAAGATTATGAAACCAGGCTATGGCTGGATAGAAACTCTGCAGTGTGTGGCGTTTCCAAAGGATGATACATTTCCTTTCCCATGATGCAGTGGATGCAAAATTGATTTATTTTAAACGAGAAATGAAACAGGAAGATTTCATCTTTTGCCTTTTTGGTTTTTTGATCTCACTCTTTGGAAATGTAATCACTTCATTTGTGAAACATTTTTTTCTTATTTTTAGCAGAGCCCTTTAAGAAAGGATTTGCATTAAGAGATATTTACGTTAAGCTTTTATAAGAATTGATTAATTTAGTAGCAG
This sequence comes from Saccostrea cuccullata, assembly GCF_032062105.1. Taxonomy (NCBI): domain Eukaryota; kingdom Metazoa; phylum Mollusca; class Bivalvia; order Ostreida; family Ostreidae; genus Saccostrea; species Saccostrea cuccullata. The sequence continues at coordinate 1,411,598 of NW_026919274.1, forward strand.
TGTGAAAAAAATGCCTCATCAAATCAAAAGCATGCATCTCCTACACAATTCAGATGCACACATTTTCAGACTGCCTCAGGCTATTTTAATTTTTTCAAGTTCTGTTGTTCTTGGTATTAGTTAGGTCTAGAGACATTTTTTAAGAAGTGTTGCACAAATTATTCTGATTATTTTTTCTTCCCTGTTATCTGTAAGTCATGACACTTCAATAGAGACTTAGTATAGAGACTTAGTCACATATTTACTTGTGAATGTTTTCTTCTTTTAAATCCTTCACTTTCCTGTTTTTTTTCTCACAGAAATAAGATACTGTGTTTATATGTGTTATTATTTACTGCATTTGCATGTTTTTTCATAGCTTGGCAATCCATGGTTTTTGAACTTCTATACTCTGCATTAAATAGCCAACAGGTTATTGTCTTGGGAAATGGAAATTGGTGATTTGGTGTCTTGTTTTGTAATAATGAATGTCATTTTTGAAAGGAAGTTGAATGAAGTAAATGTTTTAATATGCTGTCAATACATTTTGCTCCATTTATTCTATAATTCATGAGAGCCTAATGAGGTGCAAGCTAATTTTAAAACCAGATTTGGATGTAAAAGGATTCATGCTTCAGGTAGTTTAAGAACTGAAAAGGTTGGAATGTATATTCAAAATGTAAAAAAAACTAAAAAGTGTACTTATGTAACTGATCAATTGCACTGGCCTTAACCTCGATGTTTTGTGATCTGACAAGATCTTTTTTGTTAATATTTGATAGTTTCTTGTATAATATAAAGAAATATGTGCAAAGTCAAGATTCTGACCTTTGGACCTCCATGAATAACATGAAAGTAAAAATTAGAATATGATTTTATAATATTAATAGAACTGCTAGTGTTGTAATAGAACTGCTTGTATACCAGCATTCATTTTGAGCCAGAACATTCAGTTATGAATTATTATCATACTAGTATTGTAGTTACATGTAAGACAGGGTGCAAACTTACTCATCTGAGATTTCCATTCATTAGAATGGCATGCATTAAATATTTATCATAACAAATATGCCGACTTGCTCTGTATTTTTAATTTTGGAACTCTATATTCCTTGAAATTAAAAAAAAAAGTTTATAAAGTTAGATGTAGTAGTATCGTTTCACTCATTTACAGGACAAGTAGAGATTTAGCATATGTAAACCTGTGTTTAGCATGTTTTGTAATGGTGTTGTTTGTTTGTTTGTTTATTCTACTTTTCCCGTTATCCATGAAGTTCTAATATTTGCAGGAGCATACTATGGATCTGTCTTTCTGTTTCTTGGAGATCTCTAGATTTGTCTCTCTTTGGAACCGTACAAGAAATAAAAAAGATTTGATGTTTGGCTTGCTCTACTAGTAACTATTTATCCCAATCTGTTTTAAGCAATAATAATCAGATTGTAACAAGAGATGTATATTGGGAAAAAATATCTAACTAAGAATAAGTGAAATGTGAAACTGTTACCTATGAACATATGAAGGGATTGTCTTTCAGATACACATTTTGTTGACTTTAAAGCAGATATCAAGTGCTATTTTTACATATTATGCTTTTTGGAAGTCCCACGTTTTTTTTTAAATCGTTATATTTATTCTATGCAATATCTATTAATCTACCATTGTTAATAATCATATTTTATTATCTGCATGTACATGATAAAAAAGAGGAGAAATTAACGTCATCGTAATACAGTCAAAGACGTCCATTGTTATACAGAATAACTAAAACATTAGAGATTGATTACACAATTGTAAATAAAATTCATTAAACATTACTGTGTACAAACATTGACAATCATGTAACTATACACTTGTAAATAAAATGTGAAGGCACTTGGATTATTTGTTCTGTTGTTACTGTTAAATCGCTTATTTTCTTTAGGTCAAATATTTGTGGTTTGAGAAAAAAATGTAGCGTCTTAATCATACGGGTTCAGCTAGTGCTGAACAGATAGCTTAGCAGGTAGAAAACCTGTCTAGAAATTCGGATGGGGGTCAGTTACTATAACTGTGGTCAGCCTCCAAAAAGAAGGACCCTTTGTGAAACATATGGAGATAACAAACAGTATTCAAGATCAAAAGTCCATAAACTATACAAAAAAGGAGCAGAGCAAACATGGACCTCCAATTCATCATAGGTGGGATCAGGTGCCATGGAGGAGTGAGTATCCCCTGCCTACTGGTCACATCCGCAGTGTTCTCCTTGTCATGATCTGAAAGTAACAGGAAAATCCATCGTCAATTCAGTTTCTAAATGATGGACTAACAATTAGTATGAAAAACATCGGTCAGCATTTGACTCAATGATAAATTGTATTTGCTGACAAGGTCATTGTATTGGCCATAGAACTTACGAAATGATGACATTAAACGAGAGTGCCGACATTCTTGTTTCATCAACTTGTTTGTCATTAATTTACCTCATTTTAGAAATTGTTCATACATAAAGCATGCTCTTGCGTATCGAATCAATTGAGATATATAAACTCCGTATGCAGGTGATGAAGGTATATTGCTGCATAAGTAAGGGAAGAAGACGATTGTAAAGATAAAGACATCACGTTTATTACAGAACTTGGTTTTTAGATTACCATTAACGTCTTTTTTCAAGTAAAATATCCAAATATGAACAGATGTGTCAGACTCTGTGGTATCTTTTATCTTAAGCTCACTGAGATATATCGTATCGACATAAGAATGGAAATTCCCATTGTTAATTGACAATACGTCGTCGATATGCTAGTGTCTTAATGTCGAGTTGAAGGCCACAGCAAGTGTTTTCTTCCTTTCACGTATTACGATTTTGGCCAAATTCTGTTTCATATGAAAACAAAAATAGGTATTCTTAGAACGGGACACAATTAGTACCAATGGGAATTCCAAAAGATTGTTGGAAGACCTGGTCTCCAAAAACCGCATAGAGATAGTCAATCAGAAACGATCTTTTTGATGTCAACTTCAGAGTATGTCGAATCAGAATGTTTTATAATATTGTTTTGCAAATGTTTATTGACAAGGTACTAAGGACAGATGATACAAACAAGCTTTTGTCAAAAAGATTTGAAAATAACAACTTGGGTCATGTTTTAATGAGTAAAATGAATAAGTTTCACCGCGTAGTTTATGATTTTTTATTCAAAGTTTCATAAAAATGGGATTGGAAGTGAAAAATAATTATATATAGATTAATAAGAATGGTTTAGAAGGGAAGACTTTTGAACATCATATAAGCTTTACAATTTCTTTATATTCTAGAAATTTATTTTTTGCATCATTTGCAATGAAATTAGGCCAAAAAATATATACCAATCCAGGCATCCATTTTTTGTTTGTATCATCTGTCCTTAAGTAAAGGACAAGATAGGGTATTTGGCCCCAGATGTTGGGTGTCTTTTACAATGATCCAGCAGTTTATCCATAAAAACCTGTTGTCACCCCTGCCACAAAATGAGTATTGGTTCTAAGATTTAGAATATACAGAGGTCACAGAAGAGGTCAGGAAATAGGTCAATTTCCGGAAATTCTGGAAAATGTCCTACTTCTGCACCCTCTAGTCGCTTCCATGTAAGCTTTGATTCTAAATTAGTGCTTGTTTTGAAATAAGCATCATTTCAACTTCTTTACTACACATTATCATAATTTTACCACTGTTCTGATTTTTACATCAAATACTAGTAAGGGCCAGATTCGACCGTTACCCTATCTTGTCCTTTACGCGTTCCATTTTTATTGAAAAAGCAGCAGTCAATGATATTAAAAGCCTGGATTTTAATTTATCCTGGGGAATGGTTGTGTATAAAGTTGAAGAGTCGTTAAGTTTTAAAGCTGTTGATTTTGGTAAATTTTGCGATTTCAAATTGTCCAAAAGTTCCTTTGAATTTTTAAGTATCCACATTTGATTTACACCACTTCTTGAATACATTGTTGCACAAGTACTCTTGCAGTTTCTCATTCACTACTGTTAATATCTTGGTGAGGAGTAAAGAAAGGGGCTTGGTTGAGCATTTACTGGGTCTTTGTAAGGATTTTTATGTAGTTTTGGAATCCAATATAGATATGGTAGTTCAAATTCATTTTGATTCTTTGGGATCTTAAAAATATTCAAAACTGACATATGATCTTGAAGAATTTCTTCCTTCTTAGCTTCATGTACAGTGTATTTGGCAATCCATTTGTGATAGGCATCCAATACGAGGTAATCTCCCTGAGCAAACTTTTCTTACTACGACTTTGTTCTTACGATGAGACCGTGGGCGTGCTTGATTGGTAAGCTTGAATTTTTGGAATTGGCGGAATTACAATCAAGTTCGCCGGTATTCAATTCCGGCGCAGTTCTATCAATCCCGTATTGAGAGGTGGTGTGAAAGGAATTAAAGATGGCGACTACTGTGTACATTTGCTGAGAGTGCCGATTAAAACATGTATGCAGTTTTTCCCTGTATTTGGACGCTGATACATCATGTTAACGTTAATTGTTAAGTTCACCTACGAGCTGCAGACAGCAAACATCATATTCTGTTCTTTGTACAGCATTCACTCGCACTTTTATCTTCCATAAATCATTTAAAAAGAAGAAATTCTTTATTTGTTGAGCTACAGCCATATTGTGAACTAATTCCAATTCCAGTTTTACATGATTGGTAGAATTTTTGGAACTCTCGTAATTGAAATCTGACTTTACAATCATGCAAGCACACCCTGTATAAACCGAGGTCCCGTGTCGCAGTAGGTGCTGGCACGAAAAAGATCCCTTATTACTCAATGGCTGTAATTGTGTCGAGTATAAGTCAGAATTTGTAGATCTCCACTGTCAGAAGTGGGATCGGGTGCCATGGTGGAGTGAGCATCCCCTTCTGACCGGTCACACCCACCTGTCATAATCGGGAAATAACGGAAAAATCCCTTGTCAATTCAGTGTATAAATAATGGACTAACAAATAGTATGAAAAACGTCAGTCAACATTTGACTCACTTTTTATAGGAGAGGACTATCTAAGTTTTTGGAACAGTCCCCTTGACATATTGTCAATAAAATATGTTCAAAACAAACAAAACATTTTGCTATCGGTTTTATCCGTCTCCTTGTACGTCGTCTCTTATCCATTGGCATTTGAACATTTTCAGCTTTTTCTTCGGAACCACTCAAATGGTTCCAATATCGCCTTTGTATCTATAGGACTCGTTGCTATTTAACTGTATTTTAGAATAATTTTTTTAGTTCTACGTCTGGAAGTCCTAAGCATATTCACAGGTGTATAAATCAAATGTAGATTAAATAAAAAATACTTCAAAAATTTAAATCAGTAATTTTTTTCAAACGTCTATAAATTTAGAATATACGACTTTTCTACACTAAATTTACTACAATTCCTAGCGATAAATTATAAAGCAGGCTTTTTGATAACTTTTTTGATAAAGGAAACTTGGGTATTTTCACACCATATGACTACTCATCAACAAAATTACTTCAATAAAATCTTTCTGATTCTTCACACAAGTGCATGTACTAGTTCTGAAGTTGATATGAAAAGGATGCTGTAGTTCCGCATTGACAACAATTACGTAGCCTTCGAAGACCAAGTCTTCCAATAATCTGCTGGAATAGCGATGGGCACTAATTGTGCTTTTTTATTTGCCAATCCTTTTTATACTCTCTTGAAGCATACACTGAATTTTATTAAATACGTTTACATAAGAAGACATTTGACATGGGCTACAACTCGACATTCAATTGTATTGACGACATTTTATTCATGTGTCGACTCGATATATCCCAAAGAGTCTGCCACATCTGTTTCATTTTTGCATGTTTACCGACTAGATATGAAGCGACTAAATTTTATGACAAACGAGATGATTTTAGCTTTTCCATCGTCAACTTTCCTTATTTACCAGTATGTATAGTAATATTTCGCTTTGCCTGTTAACTTATTCGCTACTCAAGTGCAATCTCTGAATACGATAAATATTTAAACCAAGGAAGGCTACTCAAACATAAGTTTATGTTACAGGAATTTCATCAACGTCGTTTAAATTTAGTGTTTTATAAATTCAATGGTCATTATGATGACTTTTTTTTTTACAGCAAATATAACCTTTCACTGGGTGGTATATTTACTGACTTCTTTCATACAACTGTTCGACCTTTATTTTTGTACTGAATTTTACTACGGAATGTTTTGTCTACTTGAATAATACGAGTACATAGTCCGCGTTTGTGTCTGTTCACATATTTGTTTTGTTTGATATGTTTTAATGAGACCTATCCCTGTTCACCGTCTTCACCTTTTTTCATTTCAATCAATATTTGGTAGCTATAGGTTGGGGAACGAAAATTATTAATATATTTTATGGCTCCTGCTTCGAAGGCCAAGGTGATGATACTTAGAGCAACAAAATCAATATAATTTTTGAAAAATCTTTTTAACTGTTGGACATCAATCAGTCTAACTTTGAAATTCATGGTCCCAGTATCAAGGGTTCAGAAGTTAGCCTTGAAGTCTATAATTGATTAAATATTGGAAACGCATTGATTCATTCAAAATCGTCATCTCTCCTCCTAATATGCAAAATAAGTGACTGGATCAGCTTGGGCACATCTTCCACTGTGTTAGAGATTTTAATGTTAATGGGCGGGGCTCTATTGATATTATAATGAAAAAAACATTATTTCTGTGATAAAAAATTTCTCTTTGCTTTTTGTTTGAAGCAAACGACCTTAGTATATTGTTTTATAAGCAGCAGAGTCATTTCCAAAATCATGGTATTTATGACCCCAGGTTAGTGAGATCTGTTGTTAGAATTTGGCTTGATTGATTATAAAGTGAAAATGTCTTAATTCTTTAACAATTTTCTTCTCTGCTCTTGGTTATTAAGTAAACAAGTTAAGTATATATTTAAAATTAGCAAAGGTTCCTTGTCCAAAATTAAGAATTTTGCGGCCCCTGGGTTAGGGTTCTGTTGTGAGAGCGGGGTTCTATCATATACTAGTATACATAGAACAGTATGACATTTAACTCTGGACACGACACAGTCCAGACTTTTTACTACCATTTCTAATTATGATATCAAAAATATTTTTATATCACTTGGTGGGATTTCTTAGCAGTATTCCAGGGTCTCATGTTGAACTCACAAACATCTCCACTTCTAAAGATATGAAGTCCTAAAACTCAGAATCCCATGGGAGAATGGTGGGATTTTCAGTCCCACCAACTATCCCACCATTCTCCCATGGGTTTAAACCAAGGTCATGACTAGGAGTTGTTCTTTTGCAAAGTGCTTTATGGACTACTGAATTAAGAGTTCTTGTGCTGGGCAGGGCGATATTCTGCTTTGCTTTAATCACATATGATAAAAATCACAGTACTGAGTAAATAACATATTTTTTGGTCAATTAAATTAACCCAAACAAAAATCAATATGGTTTTCTATTTTTAGCTACAATATATATTTTGATTCTTTGATTTGCAATTAAACTTTAATCAGAAACTTATTTTGAGATTTCAAAGCTTGAAATTTCATAAATTCAATTAAGAAATAAGGTATCATTTTTTGAGTTTTATTGGGATGTAAAACGGGTTGGTCACGTGATCAAAAGGCTTTATGGAAGATTTGATGATGTGCCAATCCGTTTCACATCATCCCAATAAAACTCAAAAAATGATACCTTAATACTTATATTTACGTGTGTGACTGATTTATACTTTAAATTGCCTGATTGGTTGTTGATTATACCCCCAACTGAAAATATATACGAGTAGCTTTACCCCTAACTGAAATTGCTTCCTACGGGCCTGCAACTCTTGCCTTGACACCCCGCCCCCACTCCCACACAAAACACCAATTGCAGTTTTAAGCCGAATCGCTATTGATTGTCAAAAATAATAGGTCTGAGTTATAGATGACAATTTACAGGACCTACATATTTTATTTAGTGATGTAACCTAAATCATTAACGTCTCTCCAGTTGATAATTACAGTATCGAATTTCCCCCCCCCCCCCCCCCCCCCTGCCCCAAAAGAAAAAAAATCATCAGTAAGAGAAACGTATGTACAAATGATAGTTCATTATCAGCGTTTAAATTTAAAAATCTTATATATACAGGTCTGTACTTGGCTCTGACAATATTGTTGCGCATAAAATATTACCAATTTAGGCGAACATCATTACGAAGAAAATGGATAACTTGTAAAATGAGTTAGAGATGATTGTAAAACAAATAAAAATAAAGTAGATTAGTATGTAGACCAAATTAAACAAACAAAACAAAATTCATAAAAGTGAACAAAAAAAAAAAAAAACTGAAGGACGGGTGCCAGACACACCAGCGGTGGATCTGTTTTTGTATTGTATCAATGATTTGACAATAGTATTTAAGAAAGGTACGTACATAAAACAGATATCAGCGTTAAAAACTACTTATAATGTAAAAGACAACCTAGCTTGATCAAAACATCATTTATTCTCAATTACATACAAAAAATATTTAAATACACCAAAAAAACTTTGATATATATTTCACGCAGTGCTGCATACAGTACTGCTGAAGATTTTTTGCTTGCTAATTTGAACGCGCGGTAAGCTTTTTACGTCAAATCCTATTGTGACGTCAGCAAACCCGCGATCTACCTTAACGTGTGAAATGCATTATTTTTCAAACCCAACGGCATGTATGTAATCTACTGAACGCGCGTCGACCCTTTATGACGTCACTGAGAAATTACGTCGAACGTTTATCCACACGCACATCTATGACCTCTTGACCCCGTACCTGTATTTATTTAAGCATTGAATTCATATTTTTGGATGTCTTCGGTCCTATAACACACCTGGCCGTGCCGACAAATTGTTAGCGCGGTATGATAATTTGTCGGCACGACCAGGTGTGTTATAGGACCGAAGACATCCAAAAATATGAATTCAGTGCTTATATTTACATTCCCTAATTTTCCTTCTTCATAATTGCTTATTTCGTTAATCTCAAATGTGAATTTAGCGCCCTTCATAACTGCCGTGGTTAATAGATGTAAGAGCTGTTTGTGACGTCAAATGACGTTAGATGACGTTGCAAAGTTAAATGACTCAAACAAACATTGCGAGGAAAAAAGTGACAAATTAATTCTTAACGCACTTTACGTTAATTTTTACCTAAATTTTTCAGGGTAAAAGTTTTTCATTAAATTGAAATAAAACATTTTACATTTTAGTGTTCTTAGAGTATTGAAAATGCATATAGTTCCTACTGTGTATTCTAACGCGCGGTGACAAGGTTTCGCGTGTATTATAGAAATTTGAACGTCGTGGATTTCTAATGGATTTCATAAGGAAAATTACACTGAATGTAAATATACAGTTGTAAAAACGCTTGCTTTCAGTAGTGTTATATAAAGGAAAACATTTGCAAATGTAAATATTAAGAATTATGTAAACTTTGAAAACAATTTGTTGATATACAAGTAATAGTTCTATTTAAATTTAGAATATGATATTCATAAAAATGTGAGTACAATAACATAGGAGGGTTCGAGTATACTACTGTACAATTAAAATGACGAGGAAGTACACCCCGTCTGTTAAAACTTTTGGAGTTTATAAATATATCAATGATAAACAGATAGAAAGTATCACTTGGAAACAAATATTTACAAAAAAATTTCTTGAGAAAAAAAATATCAAAAAATTCGAATATCGAAAAAAAATCCACCTGCTTATAATTCTGGACCCGGTTGTATCAACGACACATTGAAAATTATCAGTTTAATGAAGCTTTAATCATTCATTAAATATTGATACAACCGGATCCTGTACTTTTAATCAAAATCATAATTGCAGTGATAATATATGTTTATCAATGAAGGGCAAGTTAGTTTCTGAAAGGCTGTTATTGATCGCATGAAATGTATAAATACAAGACCCCTATAAAATCTGCCATTTGCAATGTACTTTTGGTTTCAAATCTTAATATTTGGACAAAATAAAAAGGGAAAACAGCTTTCCAGAGGCTATCGAAGTCCAACTTGTCCTTCATTGATAAACAAATATTGTTTCTGCAATGATGGCTCTCGCTAAAAGTACAGAATTAATTAGGTGTAAAAAAAAAAATATGCTTTTTTAAAAATGATTTTTTCTCGATAAATATGTATTATCAAGTGATATTTTCTATCTTTTTAATCAATGATATATTTATAAACTGTAAAAGTTTTAACTTTCTTAACCACGTAGTTTTGGAGTTATAGTAAAAAAAAAATTGAAATCTCAAAATGTGTCTCCAGCCCCCAGCTTCACCACCTTGTTTTAAGTCCTTCAAATTCTCTATGCAACAAGTTTTAGATTTATCGAGCAAATATATTTGTTGCTGTTGTGCTTTCTCAATGGCTCCCTCTGAAACAATTATTTGTAATTGCTAGAACAGGAAACCTTAGAGTACTCCTGCTGTATTGTAACACAAATACCCTCTAAACTATGACATTATGAACGTTTTAGATCAAGAAACTGTGCTTTTCTTTTATTAGAGGGTGGAAAACCTTTCCCATGGAATAAATACATCCTGTTTATGGTTTGTAGAGTTCGAAAATAAAAAAGACTGTTAAGCAAGCACTGTTAAAGTGCCTTAAAATCGATTAGACCATGTTAGTTTCTACATCTTGACACTAACACAAGCAGGAATGTTCTTACAACACATTAATCCGGAACTGGCCTGAGATCAGATACACCATTAAAAGTACAATGTGATTAATAGCAACTTTGCAACAGACACTTCTCAAACTGTTGAAATTATATGTATGAATTGTGCAATCAGGATATTTGCTCTTGAAATATTGCAACAAAATCATGCCCTTTTTCGCCTGACTTTACGTAACTTAATTGGCCGTATACATAAGTCTGGTACATGTGTAAGACAGCCCAAAAGAGTCAGATAAGTTACCATATCCTCTATTTTATTAAAGATGTATAAGATAGAGACATACATGTATAAAGATTGATAAAGTTGAAAGTAATACGTATGGTCACAAGGAAGGAGAAAGGCAAAATTACTGTTACAGTGTAACTGTCCACAAATTTGTTTCAGTGCATTAATTTGGCGTTATTAAAGTTGACAATAATTTGAAGTAAAGGGGAAAAAAGTCAATAAAGGAGTAGAAAAGCTCAACTTAAAGTTAAAAAGCGAAGATAAATGTTAAAATGCAAATGTCGATATTTAAGTTGTAGTGAATGCTCAACTTTTAAGTTGGAGAAGCCAAGATTGAAAGTAAAAAAGCTAAGACCTTTAAGGTTAAATTTCGAATAACCAACGTTCTTTTTGTGGAAAAAGCCATGATTCAAGTTAGGAAAGCTAACCTTTAAGCTACTAGTATACAATAATGAATTATACTGTAGGTCGTAAGATCTTTTCATGCTTTAATAGAAAGTTAAGTTTATGGAGTATTTAGACATAGTCAGGTCCCAGTAAGTGTCCCTTGTATATCTTTGTTTCACTTACAAGGCTTTTCAGAAATTTTAATACCAGACACGATTTTGCAAGATCATATCTACAACGCAATTAACTGCCTTACAAGATGAGCATGGAATTCATTTACAATTAACCCAAATATAAAATACTTCAGATTAAAAAATATGTTTATTTCTACTTTAGAAGAAAAAAAAAATGATGACAAAAACGCATTAAGTCATGATGTTATGTGGTACAAATACTAAAACATTTAGACAAAGCACTCTAATAGTGCATAGGTATTGATCTTTTGAGTAAAGACTACAAAATGGTATCAATAAATCAGTAAAATAAAATTTAAAAAATCAGGGTTCAGTGCACATTGCAAAATCTGCATTTTAAAAATATTTTGAATGGTTGGTCGTTATTTAATAATATATTTTAGACATTTTCATATTGAAATATTATAAATGTACTTGAAATTATTACAGAATATTTACATTACAGCAAGCGTTGACAGAGATGTTAGGAGGGAACGGATTAAGAAATTACTGACTAGAGTTGAAGCTTTGTGTTTTTCTTAGTCTTTTGATAATTTAAAGATTCTCGTCCCATCCAGTCCAAAATCACTTAATGACTGTTGGTGAAAGTTTGCTTTGCAACGAAGTTTGTTGAGTTTGCAATTTAACTTGCTGATTTCATCTTGAAATGTTTAACAATAGTTTTTAAAATTAATTGTTTTTCTTGCATTGACGTCTTTTCTACCCTTACCATCACTAATACAAGTATGTATGTTCTTCAACATGAAATCTATGGAGACAAGGAACAACATTCTATCTAAAAAGTCCATTTATACAATACAGTTCAGGGTCAGAGCAAATACAGACCTCTAATACAGTAGAGGTGAGATCAGATGCCATGAGGAGTGAACATCCCCTGCTGACCGGTCACACCAGCCGTGTACTCCTTGTCATGATCGGGAAATAACGAAAAAATCCGCCGCCAATTTAGTGTGTAAATAATGATCTAACAATAAGTGTGAAAAAAGTCAGTCTGCACTTGATTTAATGACATATTGTATTTGCTGACAAGGTCATTGTATCGTCCATAGAACTTGCGAAATGATGACTTTAAAGGAGTCTGTTGTTGACTTTCTTGTTTCAGCAACTTATTTTGTCAATTTTTTTTTATATATATTTTCCGAACTTTTTTTGATGTTCACTGAATGTGACATCTGAGCTTTTTAAAATGTTTATTGCTAACAACTTTTTCCTCTCAATTTTCAGACACATTATATACTGAAAGGAAAAAGAAACGCAGGGTAGCACAATATGCGATTTTTTTCTTTTGACCGCATGACCAAAAATTACGAAATTTTGAAATATATGACGTAACGTAGGGAAAGTGTTAACAAACAAAAAAACCTTGTAACTTGAGCCTACAAGTTTGTCAAAAATCATCTTGTACCATTTGATGAACTCAAGGTATACAAATTGTTTTTCAATCTTGTAACAGTTGACGGAAGTTCCATTGGGTCTTGCATGCCTAAGTAAGGACAAAGCAATTCATTAAGGGTTGCTGTGCAGTCGCTAGTAAATTTTCCCCATAGAGCCTCCTAGTCCTCGTCAGAGAGGGCCATGAATGAAATTTTTGTAATTTCCTTACATGGTAATAAGTCCTCGAACATTAATGTTCTAAAATTTTTTCCCATTTATATTTTGCTCTTAGTCATATTTTAAATTGCTAAACTTTTAATTCCGGAATGAATAAAGGAACTGTTCATGCCTAAATGTACATGCATTTCTTTTAATTACCTGTTAATGTTTCTCATATATTTGAGGTAGGCGGGAGAACAATACTATCGCACTCTAAAAAAAGTTTTACTTGTTTTTAAAATAAGATATTAGATTAAGAAAAACTAGTAATTATTAGTAATCCATTTAGTCAGAATAGCAAGTAAATGACTATCATGGTTAGTAATTGTAAACATAATTAGTAATAAGGATGAATTCATTTACTTATGAAATGATTTACTAAGTATCAATAGAATTACTTAAACTATAGGAATTATATTACTTAGTAAATGAACTACTCATTTTTGGTAAATTATTATTACTTAATTTAGAGATAATATGCTTTCTATTTACTAAATTTTATGAATTATTACTAAGTAAATGTAATACTGACATTTATTAAAATCTAGAATATTATTACTTAAAAGAATACTAAGTAAATGAAATACTTATCATATTAACTAAAATCGACATTATTTACTAGAAACACTGCAAGGTACCAACCCTCTGATAAGAGAGATAATTTTGAAAGTACAACATGTGAGTACTACTCACAGTTTTCTTTATCAGAATTCCCTTATCGAGCCCTCTGAGTAGTTTCTTAGACAAGATCTACTTCTGACGGAAACAATTATACTTTCTATTTCTTTTGCCAATTTCTTTGTAATTGTTTTATTATATCATTTGATTCCAACACCAAAAGCCTTATCAACTGAATATGTTGTATCTTTTTAAGGACCATTTTAAAAATAGTTTAATGTTTCAAGTACTTAATACAGCATTTTTATTAGTATGACTTTTTTTCACATGAAGGAATATTTAGAAGAAAGATAACTCCTCCTCAAAGACAATTAATATGATTCCAGCCAAAACTCTATTTTACATTTCAAGAATTCAATCCCAATAGTGATTAGACTACCATATTTAAGTAATTACTGCTCTGAATTCTCCTTGATTTAGTAAATAAATTATTAATTTAAATAAATCAATCAAATACAAATTAAACAAGATGTGTTTGTGAAACACTGATGCCCCTGTATGGCAACATAGCAAAGGTTAATCTTTTCTTATATGCAAATTTAATATATTGGTATTTCTTGATATCTCCAAGGTCAAGGTAATTGGTATCTAATGAAAGGTCTTGCCACAAAAAATACATATGTGAAATATGGAAACACTAGCCCCAACCCTTCAGAAGTTATGGTCAAGGTTACCAATTTTGAAATTTAGGTCAAACTCCAAGGTTCTAGGACAAAAGGTCAGATTTGGTGGTACCCAAAGAAAGGTATTGTCACAAGGATGAAATATGTAAAGTATGAATGCACTAACCCTAATTATTTTAAAGTTATAGTCAAGGATTGCTTTTTAAAAGTGGGTCAATCTCCAAGGTCAAGGTCAAAGGGTCAAAGTTCTTGATATCCAATAAATGGTCTTCTTACAGGGATTACATATATGTAAGTATGAAAGCACTACTCCTTACCGTTCAAAAGTTATGGCCAAGGTTAAAGTTTTTTCACAAGGATGGAAATCTCCATGGTCAAGGTCAAAAGGTCATAGTTGTTGGAATCCAATGAAAGTTCTTTCAACAAAAAATGTATATGTGAAGTATAAATGTCCTGGTATTTACTGTTCAAAAGATTTGGCTAAAGAAAAAGTTTGGATTTTTTGTGTAAAAGTGAGTCAAACTCCAAGGTCAAGGTCAAATTTGGTGATACTCAAAGAAAGGTCTTGTCACAAGAAATACACAGGTGAAATTTATATGAAAGTCATAACTCTGCTTAATCAAAAGTTATGGGCAAGGTTAAAGTTTTTGCTGATAAACAGACAAACAGAGAGAGACAGCTAGACAGACAGAGAGACAGACAGACGGACACGACAAGAACTATACACCCCCAAAACTTCGTTTACAGGGGCAAAAAAAATATAAGTTATATAAAGTAAATAGTGGTAAAATGTAAGTAAAGACATAAGTTATTACTTATATACACAAATTTAAGTAAATATAAATTACTAAGTAAAACTTTTTAGTGTGTAAGTAAAACAATTCTTTAAAATACAAAAATCAAGTAAAACGTTTGAATTTAGCAATTGACATATATTTCAGTAATTGGTTTAAAATTTAAAGTAAATGCTTAGTAATTATCTATTACTTATCTTTGTTATTTCAAGTAAAAAATGACTACTAAGTAAAACTTTTTTTAAGAGTGCGTTCGTAGTTCTTTAATTTTTAGAGATTTTTTTCGGTCTGGTATTTAATGTGATACATAAGTATATAGATACATTAGATGGTTAGTCTACCGTTCTTTTAAACAGAATACTGTATAAAATGTTATTTTCTCCCCTATTATTTCACCCTCTCATATGGTTTTTGATTCGCCCAGTCACCGCTCTGATTAGGAAATTATACCGTTTTCTTTGAATTCGTTTTTTTAAAAAATCGCCCACTTGTGGCTACGACGAAGAGCGCGCAAATAAAACGGAAAGGGATATTTCCCTGTTTATACAATGTACTTATATTCGTTAATACAGGAGCTGGTACATGAATAATCCGATTTGGATTGCAAGGGGCTGGCTTTAGTCAGACTGCAATGCAGATACATATATATGTTATAACTTTCCAAGGTACCATATAGAACCTCATTTTTAGCCCGATTTTCCCACGACATTAAAAGTGCAACATTTAACTGCATCGATTTGGAAACAATGATAAATTTATTTTTCTTGCATAATCATGTGGAATCTAAATGGAAATCCAAAATAGCAATGCTTATTTTGGTAGATTTTGTTTGAAAAGGAGTTGTAAATAAAACAAATCTTTCTTTACCATATATTTCATACATTTAAGGAAGATCAATATTGAGAAATGAAATGATCTACTATAAGCCTGACATGTAAGGTGTTTTAAAATTCTTAATGAAAAAAAAATATTTTGTGAAATCACCTATTTCCGTGCATGGGGGTTTAATTTTCGTGGTTTTCAAGGTTTAAAGAGATCCATGAATTTATGTCCACCACAAAATGTATTCTTTCACATATATTTCTACTGAACAATTCTTCAGCCTCAAAATCAAATCCACATGAACCAATATATTTTCCTAAAACCACAAAAATTTGACCCCTCGAAAATATGTAATTTTAGAGTACATAGAAAACATTAAGGTATTACATTGACATATAATATAAATTTGTGTGCTATTCTTTTCCTGGCCAAAAAAAATCACAATTTTTCGAATCTATGAAAAACATATAGATCTAGAAATCTTTAAAAAGACATGTGGTTCCAACTTATTTTCTCTCAACTGTTATGAGTCAAATGTAAAAAAAGAAGTCTCAACCCTCCGACTATTCAGTATAAATGACAGATGAATTTGTACGATGTCGTTCCTGTAGAAGTCTCTTGCAACCAAGTGGCCTTGTCCGTCCGCAGGTAGTCGCCATTACTGCCGGGTTCCCCATCGTCCCATTTAAAGTAGGTCATCAACTGTCCGTCATCATCAACGAAATTAGAACCACCAGATCGCGTCCCCTGCAGGTAGATAGGTCCCGCACGGTATGTATCTGTAACAAGTTTTAAAAATAATGTGGTTATTTTAAGCATATTACCCTGTTACATTGATTATCTTATTTCATCCAAACTTACAGTGCAATCGCTCTTGGTCCATTTCCTTCTAAAATGAACACAAAGTTTTTAAAAGTAATTCATTTTAATTATAAAATAATGAAAATTTCTTTCATCCATTTACGTTTTCCCCGATCATGACAAGGAGCTGACGACGGGGATGCTCATTTCTCCATGGTGCCTGATCCCACATTTGATGTTTTTCGAGTTCAGTACTTGCTCGGCTCCAAAGATCCTTTGTATTATTTGTTTGAAAGAACGAGGGCGCTTTTGATTGGCATTCGGCAGGAATCTGGGCGTAATTGAAAAGTGAAAATTCTATCGACATGTCACATAAAATTCTAACATTTTTTTATTTATCGGGTTCCTGTGCAACAGGAAAGGAAAATATTTTCCCGAAAATGAGCTTTGATTTGCTAAAAAATAACTTGAAAATTGGCCAGATCAGGGGCGTGTTTCACAAACGTTTCCTAAGATACGTCGTAAGACATAACTTAAGATATGCCTAAGTTATAACTTAGGAAGTTCCTAAGATTTGTCACAACTGTTTCACGAAACAATCTTATCTTAAATTTTTCCTAAGTCATTTCTTAAGTTGTACCTTTATAAGGACTAATGTAATAACTTCTCCGCTCTATCTACAACTCTCAGTATGTCAGTCTGGGTTATATTTTGAGCTTCAAAAAGGGAGGGGATTATCCCCACTTTCGAAGGACTTGGACAGAAGTAAGTTTTACTTTACGAAGTTTGCTGCTAGAACTGAGCATTCACAGACACACCCTTTCAAGCATTCTTCCCTTCCGAGCACACGACATTTGTATTTTTTAAGAATATTGTTCCACGTTTTATACGTTTACTTTTTTTGCTCTTTATAAGGTATCGATCCCAGGTATTGTTTTTTAATACTATACTTTTCTACTTGTCAATTATTGAATGAAAGTTTAAAATGATTGCTTCGTAGTGAACACATATGAGGTCAATAAAAAAATGCTTTTCTAATGACTGTTCTACGTTAGTTGTTCGTGCTGTGTAAAGCTTTCTCACATATATAAAAAAAGAATGCCATGCTAGAATAAAATCCCAACTGCGACTACAGATATGAAAATACTAAAAAAAAGAAATTAAAAAAGAAATTTATTGAAATCTCTTGCACAACTATACATTGTATTAAGCTGGGAGCATAACTGGTTGTAATCTCATGGCCGTATGAACTGGAGGAGCACGGGAGGGGTGTATAATAATAATTTTTCCTATGTATGGAATATTATAGAAAACTAAACTGCGTTATGGTTGTGTCTTCTCAATAAAAAAGCCCTAGAGGAAATTATATGCAACCATTCTTTGGAGAAACATCTATTTATCCGGAGCTTGGTTGGGGGTTCATCAAAAACCATATACTTATCTAAAGTGAACAAGTGTTTCTATTCATCTAAAATATCCTTTTTCAAATTCTATTTTAATATCCATTAAAATACTAGTAATATATACATAATATATATACATATATGTACATGTACATGTATATAAAAACATTATATATGCATGCATGTAAACTAGTATCAAATCATGTGCTATTTTTTGTTAACAAAGGCGTGCTCTTCAAATGATGGGGAATTATTCCAGTATGTGTACATCTATTTCGCCAACTTCAATTTTGTGAATTGACATTTTTATATACCTTGGACAAATTTTGATACATGTTGGCCAATTATTGAAATCCTAGTATTCACTTGCAAAGTAAAGCAGTTTTAACCTGGAGAGAACACAATCATCCATATACTAGTAGTTCATTGGATTTTCTCTCCCCAAACACATTCTCTCTCTCCATAAGAAATATTGGATATGCAGTCGGAATATTTAGTTTCTTCCTAAGTCATCGATTTACCTGTCCACAAGTTATGACATAACTTAAGAATATCCTAAGATAAGACGAGGTTAGTGAAACGGATAAGTAATGAACTTAGGAAAAAGTTCTTTCCTAAGATATAACTTAGTCCTACGTAGGCTTTGTGAAACGCGCCCCTGATATTTGGTACAAAATGGTACATTTTTAAACACGTTTATCTAAAATTTTTCTATCTCTGGGTCTTCTCTCTTTCATTTTTAAACGTTATTTGTGTGTATTGTAATTCAAAGAAACAAATACACATTTTTAAAAAATGGAACAAAGACCCAGAGACCACGAAAAATGAACTTTTCCCCCAAAAATGTGTGAATGTGGTGCTTCTTTGTCCTTTTAAAATCAGCCATATGCGGGTAGCGGTGATAGCTCAGTATGTTGGGCTACCTGTTCACTGCACTCGAAGCGAAAAGTTTTTGGTTCGAGCCTTGCATGGGGCGTTAATTTTTTTTTTCATGCAAACAACCATTTATTTTGTCAATTTCTTTTTATGTACTGATCTTATGATGTATTAAAATTTTGAATTAGATAAATTTTGGTTCAGTTTGGTTCTCGAGCGAAATCAATACTAATCGTCTATTCTATAATGTAAATGTACACGTATCATGCATCTATGCATTAAATATTTAGGTGTTTATTTTTTTGTGAAACATTACTATGTTATAGTACCCCCTAGGAAAAACGGACATAAATGTTACAATCTCACAAAGTCTTTCAAACTAAAAGAAAAAAAAAAACTATGGACGTGTTTGTAAAATCTGACCAGCTATGTTCAGCCAACCAAATCCTGGACATTTAAACCATATATGTTTCGTACAAATGATTCCTGCAGATCACACGCCAATTAAATGCGCCCATCTTCTTTAAGCTTAAATACTCTTCGTTACCACCATATTTCATTTCATTCTAAAAGATTTTAGCTTGAAACAGTTACATGTTAACTTAAGTAGTAAATGTTATTTTAGTCCATATTGAAATCGCAGCCTCAAAACGAATCGGTGTGTCTGATACTCTTGCCTTTGAATTAAGAAGAATAAGATGAAGAAAAATTAAGGAGAAGTAGATGGAGAAGAATGGAAAATAAAACAAAACAAACCAGAACACTTATTTAATTTTTTTCTTCAGACAAAAAAATTATCTGAATAATAGAAACGAAATAAATGTTGTTATCTTGTTCAATTACCTATTACTTGAACTGCAAAGTTGTATGTATCATCCGAGTCAACGAGCAACAGGCGGCTCTTTGCGTGTTCTGACTGACATTTTGCTGTGGCATTAAGGACATTAAGTTTGGATCCATGAAGATGATAACATATACCATAAACAAAATCCCAGATATAGCCAAGCTGTTCCAGTGAATAGCACAAACCTGTTAAGGAATATGATGGTTACACAGTGAGTTCTTCGTGTTAATAAACATAACTTAATGTATCATGAGAAAAATGTTACCATAAAGTCAAGTTTTACTGTAGACCCTCTAACAAGTCCGTGTTAGCTCTGCTCCCAATTTGTAATGTTTTAACGTAGGATTCTTCCCACATTTCTTGTATTTAAAAATTAATGAAATTTTCACAGAATCGAGAAGATAATATTACTAAGTGATGATATCAGGGAGATTAAATTTGTTCTAATTTAATATTAGAGGAAGGGTCAGGTCAAGGTCATTACCTTTTTCCTGGAAATTAAGAATAAAAAAATACTGTTTCAAATCATGCAATCCCTTCTTGTAATTCAAAAGACTGAATGTTTTCTTTTTTCATAGAAAGATACTACCATATAGGGCCTATAAGATGATATCACCAAATTGACATGGATAATTTTAAATAAAATGGATATTTGCTAATCCGAATTTCCTCTACTTTTCTTAAATTTTTATGATTAATTAGTTATTTTTATAATGCTTCCTATACTTAACTTTTCCCCATTTTCACATATAGTAAAGTTGTCACATAAAGGTACGAAATGATAAAAAAAACTAAAAATTTTGATCGTTTACTAAGAGAGAAATAACACTTTTTACGGATTTTTGGCTCAAATCTGTACTTATATTTGAAGTATTTAAAAGCCAACATAGTTCTACTATGTATGAAAAATCTTATTTATTTGATATATTTTGAAACTTTAGTCTCTTATTATTAATTTAACTTACATTTGAAAATTTCGTCTAGTCTTTGCATTGCATTGCATAAAAATTATGACTAAATTCAATGTTCTATGATAATTCTGAGAGCCAGAAAAGAAGATATTTTCATACGCCACCATTCCGCCAAAAATATAGTCCCTGCTAGTTTTCAAACGCAGTTGACCATTTCTATTTAAAATTGTATAATTGTGATGAGGAAAGATAAATATGGTCTTTTAAATCTCTTACATCTAAATATATAAGACATATCAACAAATGTACATTGAATATTCCATCTAGTGAGAAACCAGAGAAGAATCCCATCTTAATGGACTTCTGATCTTGATTATTGATCGTTATGTCCAAAGTCATTAAAAGTATATAATTGTATATATCATTTTTTGTTTGATCAGATTTAAAGTTTACATTAAATATGATTTTTTTAAATCAGAGAACACAAAGAACAGTGCATAAAACGTTTCTTTCATCAATATATTAGATTAATATACACACCTAGCATCGAGCTAACAGAGGGTTCAGTCGCAGCATAGGTAGTATCCTTTTGACTCCATTGGGTTGACATTTCTGCAGTTGTTGGCGGGAATTGGTCAAGAAGAAAATAGCGCGTTCCATGCATTTGGATTAAGCTTGCAGAATTCTGAGAAAACGCTGTTGAATGACCCCGACAAATCAATGGTGAATAAAAGACTGATACACAGGTTTTGACATATATACATTGAAGAACACACTCAAGAAGACGATGTTTCGGTGAAAACACGAATTCCTGGTCAAAGCTTACTTTATCATCCAGATACCTTATATGTTTATATTTGGAAATACTTGTGCCTACTTTCGTTGAACTGATTTTAGTTACAAGAATTAAAACCAACAAAGACACAAAGGATTCAGGAATTATAAACATATTTTTTCATGTCACATTTCTGATCTTTACAGTATGTTTCTCCTGATGATTTGAATAACACTGCTAATGAAATCCCGTAATATTGAACTCTATTATCAGAGTGATTCTAGATTTAAATGCTCGCCAATCTCATGAATTGGAATTCATATGATAAATTTAACAAATCGATTTTGACAAATTAAAATCGTTATAAGAAATTAAAAAAAACAGATTACACCGAAATAAATTGTAGTTACATGTACTTTCATTTATATGTCGACTCAATATATCCCAGTGAGTTTGAAATAAACGACACAACATCTGTTTCATATTGGGATGAATTACTGAATGCAGACAATTAAAAGAGCTTTTAGCGTTGTCAAATTTCATTATACATGTATATGTAAACATATTCTGCTTTTCCTTGCAGGTTTACTTTTCCAACTTACTTGATAATCAAGAGTATGCTGTTATATTAGTTCTTAGACAAAGGCAGGTTACTGACAAAGAAGTTTATGTTATTGGTATTTTAACTAACTCTTTTAAAGTCAGCAGTAGTCAATTCTACAATCGCTATAAAGATATTGTTAACAAATACAACTTATCATTAGGCCGTATTAGAGCTGACTTGTTTTATACTAAATGTAAGCCTATGGCGTTTGATTTTATAATGTATTTGACTGTATTAATGTATCAAAGCCATAGGGCTCTCAGTGGATTATAGAACAAGCGTAAACTGGCCCCAACCAGGTTATACTCGAATAATTTGGCCAAGATTAAGTTATTAAACATCTGTGGTTGTAAGATTTCGTTGATTTTTAGAAGTTCAAATTTGCCGCTCAATAATACAACCGTAGTAAAGTGTAATGGGTAGCGTATGTGGCCATGCCTACTATAGTCGAATCAGAGGGGATATTGGAAAGTGGACTCTTCCAATAGGCTGATCACCCCTCTGAGTAAATAGAATGGTCCGTAGGTATATAAAGGAGACGCTGGCAGCTGCCAGGCATTATTCTGACGGAATCAGACTGAATCAGTTGTTCAGATTGGAAGATAGAAGAAGAAAGCGCAAGGTAATAAAGTCATTACTTGAAATAAAAAAAATAATAAAGCAAAGGTTAAAAGCGCATTAGTGGAAAGAGAACAGTCTAGAGGAATTGTGGTGAGGTACCAGGGCGAAGTAATTCTGCATAAGGGTGAAAGAACCTGGTGCTTCACTTAACAATAGGAACTCTGACTATTCCAGGAACACAGTGCAAGTTACCTTGCTCAGAACCACGGCCTACCATTGAAATTAATTGTACATAGTTCCAATCAATAATAACTCAGATAGAGTAAGAGGAAAAACACATATATATTAATAAAGAACCCTTGTCCCTTGTAGAACCCAGTAGGTTTACACGTTACATTTTGGTGGCAGCCGGTCAAGGGATAGGGTATTTAATTTAGTTTGATTTTAATTAGAAATTAATAACATTTGGTAGAAAATTCTTGATTTTGTAATTGTTACTTGTTAAAAAGTTGTTTGGGGTAGGCTGTTTAGAAAAGACCAAGTGCCGTGAAGGTACCACGTACAATTTAGGATCCGTGACACTGTACCTATATAAAAGAAAGAACTTTGTTCAAGGGTACTGTGTCCTGTGTACTCGGTTACTTTGTATCAGGAACCGTGTTCTGTTTCATGATTAAGGGTACTGGGTATCTGTTTACAGTGTACAGAACTGTTGTATAAAGTGTTAGACTTACGAAAACCCCAGTACTATCACTAATATGAATATACCGATATTGGAAAGGGAAATTCTAGGGGATCTCGAGGAGATAGATGACAAAAGGCAAAAACTTAGGGAAACGTTAGAGACCTTAAGATCAACACCGTCCATTCACAAATCCAAGTAATCTCCATTTTCTGTTATCCGAGACTCGGGTGTAGACATGAAGCAGGAAAACGTAGACGATACAGCAGACGAGTTTTGTCAAAAGTACTTACGTCCGTCTTACCCCACCAGCAGTACCTACGGTCGTTACACAGGAACTACAGCGGCTAACTACAGAGGATGGGAAACTCCGAAATATACCTCTGCTAATCTAGAGGAACGAGGTGATCGACCAAAGGATGGTAGTTATGAACTACACAAAGACACTTGGAGCAAGGGGTCTCTTGATAAAGATTATCAATTTTACCAAAGAGTTTCTACACCCAAGCCACATTCTGAATTACCGGAAACCAAGGCTACGACAACTCCAACAAGTGTTACATGGAGCTTCACAAAAAACAGTAGTCCACTGGCTAGTGTATACCAAAGTAGGGGAGCCGAGGTAACGCCGAACCAAAGCACCAGTAGTAAACAGTTTGGGAAGACTGTGATGAAACCGGCTACATTTGATGGAAATGGTTCGTGGATAGACTATAGGGCGCATTTTGAAGCATGCAGTAACATTAACATGTGGAACCCGAGACAGAAGGGACTATACCTTGCTGCGTCCTTACGGGGACAAGCCCAGACGGTATTGGGTAATATGCGACCAGATAATGCATGTGCATATCGAGATCTGTGCGAGGCACTGGAGTCAAGGTTTGCCCCAGCCAACCAGACCGAACTGTACAGAGCAATGTTACGGGAAAAGCGTCAGAAACCAAAGGAAACCTTGCCTGAGCTAGGTGAGAGCATACGAAGGTTGACTCATTTAGCATACCCCACAGCTCCATGTGAGGTGACAGAAATGATAGCAAAAGATCAGTTTGTTGACGCTCTTACTGATTTTGATATGAGGTTAAGAATTCAGCAATCAAGACCCAAATCACTTAACGAGGCCATACGACTTGCGGTAGAAATTGAGGCATTTTGTAGGACTGAGCGTCAAAGGAGACAAGAAGCTGGATTTGCCAGGGGAGCATTAGTAGAAAAAGCTACGATGAAAGAACCTGAGAGCAATATACGGGGTGATTTAGAGGAACTGAGAGAAGAACTGAGAACATCTCTGAAGATAGAGCGTAAAATGGAGGCATTGGCTGATGCCAAATTAAAAGAAAAGAACTCTTATGACAAGCAGAAAATTCCTCCCTCTGCAAGTAATTTTCCATACAAGTGTCACAACTGCGGAAAAAGAGGACACCAAGCCAAGAACTGTTATGCAAAGAACAAGGTGACCGGTGACCAAGGCAAGAACCAAGTACAGAGGTATGCAGTAAGCAGTAGTGTAAAACAAACTGAAAGGACGAACAAAGATGTCCAGGGTACCAAAGGAGCTACAAGTTCCCTCACACAAACCAGAATGGATATACAAGCCGGTCTTTTTGTAAATGCACTTGTGAATAAGGTACCATGTAATTTCTTGGTAGACACGGGAGCAAC
The DNA here is from genome assembly GCF_032062105.1 of Saccostrea cuccullata. NCBI lineage: Eukaryota > Metazoa > Mollusca > Bivalvia > Ostreida > Ostreidae > Saccostrea > Saccostrea cuccullata. The sequence continues at coordinate 1,436,737 of NW_026919274.1, forward strand.
CTTAACAATTATTTCAGATACTATTTTCAAACAGATTGCCAAAGAAGACAGAAATGAACTTATTCCCGTTACCCAGAACATCATTCTAGCGGATGGAGCTATGCTAAAGGTAAAAGGGAAATGCAATCTGCACATAAGTCTCGGAACATGTGAGATTCACTTTGAGGTAATGGTTGCCGATATAAGTGCAGAAGGAATCCTTGGTTTGGATTTCTTCAAGCGGAATAAATGCTTGGTAGATGTGACATCTACCAAGATGTATATTGGAGATACCGAACATGAACTTTTGTTAAAAGGGCACATAGGATGTTTCCGTGTGAGTATCAAGGAAACTGTTTCTATACCTCCAAGAAGTGAATTGGTTTGTCAAGGTCAATTGTTACTTCCACCTGATACGGAATACTCTGAACCTTTAGTCATTGAAGCCAGTGAGAAGTTTAAGAAATCTGGTAAGGCCTTGGTTGCGAGATCCCTCGTGAATCCTGAAGAGGAGGTGATGTTAAGGTTAATGAATTTGTCCAGTGATCCCAAGACTGTGTACAAGAATACCGTTGTGGGGACAACATCACCTGTTGCAAATGTGATCGAGAACAAAGACCTCAGCTGTAATATTGACACCGTCGAGGATACCAATGCTATTCCGGATCACTTAAAGGAATTGTTCTTGGAAACAAAACAAGAGTTAGACCCAGACCAAGCAGAGAAGGTGAGGAACCTTCTCATTAGGTTCCAAAACATCTTTTCGAAAAGAAAAGATGACTTTGGCCGAACTTCAGTCGCGAAACATAAGATCAACACGGAGAACGCAAAACCTACAAAACAGCCTCCTCGTAGATTGCCTCACCATGCTGCTGAATTCGTAGACAAGGAGGTAGAAAACATGATAGAAAAGGGAATAGTAGAACCTTCGTCAAGCCCTTGGGCTGCAGGTGTAGTGCTTGTTGAAAAGAAAGATGGAACAAAAAGGTTTTGTGTGGATTACAGATCCCTGAACAGCAAAACAGTAAAGGATGCATATCCTTTACCGAGGATTGATGACTCGTTAGACCGTTTGCGGGGAGCAACCTGGTTCTGCACCCTTGATCTCCACTCCGGCTATTGGCAAGTCGAGATGGAAGAAAGTGACAAGCCAAAGACAGCATTTGCTACTCGCAACGGACTATATCAATTTACTGTTATGCCATTTGGCCTCTGTAACAGTCCGGCAACATTCGAGAGACTTATGGAATCAGTATTATCAGGTCTCAATTACAAGATATGCTTGGTCTACATCGACGATATCATTGTATTTGGACACACGTTTGAGGAAACCCTAGTTAATTTAGAACAGGTTTTTGTCAAATTGAGAGATGCAGGTTTAAAGCTAAAGGGAAAGAAATGCTCTTTGTTTAAGAAAGAAGTGTTATTCCTGGGATATAAAGTGTCGGGGAAAGGAGTACAGACGGACCCACAGAAGATTTCTGTCATATCCAAGTGGCCAGTTCCCCTGAATGCTAGTGAAGTAAGATCCTTTACAGGGTTATGTAGTTACTACAGAAGATTTATAAAAGGGTTTTCCTCCATTGCTAAGCCTCTGTTTAAATTGACTGAGAAAGGTAGAGAGTTTAAGTGGACCACTGAATGCCAAACTGCATTTGAAACATTGAAGCTTTGCTTGACTACAGGACCTGTACTATGTCACCTTGACTTTTCCTTACCATTCGTTTTAGACACCGATGCCAGTCAGTACGGGTTGGGCGCTGTTTTGTCACAAGAGATAGATGGACATCTAAGGGTAATAGCGTATGCCAGTAGAACGCTATCCAAGACCGAACGGCGGTACTGTGTAACACGCAAAGAACTCTTAGGGGTGGTGTTTGCCGCTAAACATTTCCGACACTACTTGTATGGACACAAGGTGATTGTTCGAACAGATCACAGTGCCCTAAAATGGCTCCTTAGCTTCAAGGATCCCCAAGGCCAAGTAGCTAGATGGATAGAACTCCTAAATACATATGACATGGAAATAAAACACCGACCTGGTGCTAAGCACGGGAATGCAGACAGTCTTAGTCGGTTTCCCTGCCGTCAGTGCGGATTTACAGAAGACTGGGATAAAGAGGTGGTTAAAGAGGAACCTACTACTCCCGATACTGAGTATGAAGTCATTGCAATGATTGATACCGTTTCCAGTGATTTGAATACTCTTCAGGACAATGACGAGGACTTGTCACAAGTCAAAAACTGGGTGAATGATAGCAAACGTCCAGAATATTCTGATATCAAGCATGAAAGTAAGGTGCTTAAATCCCTTTGGTCACAGTGGAAGAACCTTGAAATTAAGGATGATGTTCTTTGTAGAAAATGGATAACTGATAAAAAGATGTATCACCAAATAATTGTTCCTTTATCAGAAAGAAGAGAGATTCTAGAGCTATGTCATGATGCCAGAACCTCGGGACATCTTGGAGTCCATAAGACTCTAGAAAAAGTGAGAGATCGGTTTTATTGGACGGGATTGCAAAGTGACGTAAGGAGTTATGTGACAGGTTGTCCACAGTGCAGAAAGAGAAATAATCGCTCAGTTGGAAAATCCTACATGCAAGTTGATCAAACCGGATCTCCCTTAGAGCGTAAAGCAACGGATATAATGGGTCCATTGCCAGAGACGGACAGAGGCAACAAATATATACTTGTCATCGCAGACTACTTCACTAAGTGGACGGAGGCGTATCCAATGAAGAACATGGAAGCCCAGACAGTAGCCGAAATACTAGTGGAGCAGTTTATTTCCAGATTTGGAGTGCCAGAAGTCATACATAGCGATCAAGGACGGCAATATGAGAGTAGACTGTTTAAGGATATTTGTAGCTTACTGGGTATTCGGAAAACACGAACAACCGCCTTTCATCCCAAATCGGATGGGATGGTTGATAGATTTAATAAAACTTTAGCTACAATGTTAACTGCCTATGTCTCAGATCATCAAACTGACTGGGACGAACACTTGCCTTACGTACTAATGGCGTATCGCTCAGCTATTCACGAGAGTACAGGGTATACACCTAACATGCTAATGTTGGGAAGGGAAGTTTCCACTCCCTTGGACATTATGTATGGTATACCCAGAGATAAAGAAAACATGAGTGTTCATGAATATGTGTGGAAGTTACATGACATTATGGAAGAAGCCCATCGATCCACTCGAGAAATTACAAATCAAGCTATGCTAAGGCAGAAACGGTACCATGATAAGAATGTGGCCCCTAAACACTTTGAAATTGGTAACAAAGTGTTAGTATTTATCCCTCAAAGAATTGTAGGAAAGTCTCCAAAGCTTATGAGCTTTTGGTATGGTCCTTATGAAATTATAGAGAAGCACACAGATCTTACATATAAAGTTAAGCGAGAGGGTGAAAAGAAAACAATGGTGGTTCATATAGATAGGTTGAGACCATATAAGTCGCAAAACCTCAGTCTCGAGACAGAAAGTGAAAATGAGTGCCTTCCGGTGGGTGGGGGTGAAAATACAAGTGTAGAAGATATTGGTAGTGAAAAGGGAGACGATGTTCAATACGTACCAAATACAGATTTGAATGAAATAGAAATAGAATATACAAGTCGAAGACAGCGAAAAAGGCCAAATTGGCACTCAGATTATCAGTTTGACTATAATTTGTAAATGATAATGTGTTACATGTATATGTTTTTTTCAGATCATTGACCAAGAAATGCCTTTGACAAAAGTAACTCCAAGGAAACCAGGGTTCCTGTGTTCCATTTGTTTTCACCGACTTCCATCGCATGAAGAGTGGAGAGAACATCTCATCACCTGTGCCTCTGAGGACATGAAGAAAATACAATACGAGTGTAGCCTTTGTGATAAAGCCTTTGCAAAACCGTCACTTCTCGTCCGACATCAAAAGAGAGTACACACTACACCCACAGCAAACACATCTGCGACTGTTACTAGCTGTGTGGCTGCCGTGAGTGAAGAAAAGTTTGTTGATCATTTGCCATGCGAGACGCATGTTCATGGAGGCGTGGGTAGTGTAATGGGTAGCGTATGTGGCCATGCCTACTATAGTCGAATCAGAGGGGATATTGGAAAGTGGACTCTTCCAATAGGCTGATCACCCCTCTGAGTAAATAGAATGGTCCGTAGGTATATAAAGGACACGATGGCAGCTGCCAGGCATTATTCTGACGGAATCAGACTGAATCAGTTGTTCAGATAGGAAGATAGAAGAAGAAAGCGCAAGGTAATAAAGTCATTACTTGAAATAAAAAAAATAATAAAGCAAAGGTTAGAAGCGCATTAGTGGAAAGAGAACAGTCTAGAGGAATTGTGGTGAGGTACCAGGGCGAAGTAATTCTGCATAAGGGTGAAAGAACCTGGTGCTTCACTTAACAATAGGAACTCTGACTATTCCAGGAACACAGTGCAAGTTACCTTGCTCAGAACCACGGCCTACCATTGAAATTAATTGTACATAGTTCCAATCAATAATAACTCAGATAGAGTAAGAGGAAAAACACATATATTAATAAAGAACCTTTGTCCCTTGTAGAACCCAGTAGGTTTACACGTTACAAAAGGAAGTGGAAGGAAGGGGAGGTAAAATTAAACTAGCAGCCATGTTGTTTGTTTTCATGGGGGAAGATCAAGTTACTGCAATTAAAGGTACATTTATAAATCTGGAATTTCCCATGAATCCCGAGGAATGGAAATGAGAGGATTGCATGGATACAGATGATTCAGCTTTTTGTCAAGGGGGTGTACAGAAATAACCAATCGGAGGATAAAATACAAACAAAATTAGGCCCTAAATTATAACATCCTTTTAATTGTTAAACTACTTACATACATGCATGATAAACTAACATTCTTGAGCTTTTATACAGTATGTCAAAAGACCTCGACCAATCTGATTAAAATAAGATCTTTGATCCGCTCAAGGTAGATCGCTACACAAAATTAGACCTCGAATAAATAATTATAGCGAGCGCAGCGAGCTCAATAGACTAACGTGTAAGAACAGAGGAAATTCGGATTGAAATCTGTACATACGTCAGCCAAATTTCTCTGTGCAACATTCCCAGAATTCCCGCACTACCCAATGTCCTTTGCGCAAATAAATAAATAAATAAAAATAATAACGTAAAACATAAAAGGCTAGATCAGTTTGTAGAAATCTTTCAAAGAAACAAAAAATAACTCTACAATGTTTTTCAACCAAAATTGCACTAGGTCTATAGTTTCAAACAGACGCTCGGCTGTCTCCGTAAGCTCCGAAGAGCTCCGTGACGTCGTGTGACGTCACAGTTAGTCGAGATATCTCGTGCGGCTTGATATTTGGTGGCTGATCAATTCTTTAGAGTGTTTTGATGGTACAACTGCGCTCGCCCCAACGGTCACACCGTAAAACATATTATTTTTAGCCGGGCTTATTGCTCAGAGCAATTGCCGGCTTATGTGATCCTGTTCAAGGCAGGGTGTTGACCCCATAGTCGCCATTTTAAAGTTACGTGCAAAAATATAGTTCTTACTTTCAACCGCTTTTGAGATAATACAAACGTTAAATAAAGCAACAAAAATAAAACGAAGTTATATCTATATAAAATAAACATTAGAAGTAATGACTTTGAAAACTTCCTAAGTCAAAGAACATAGTTCATTAGCGTAAGGATTTTTGATAATCAGTGTTACCGTAGTTCTCTACACATACGAGGTAAAGCAGGAGAGGGAACCAGACTGGCCTGTTTGTTTACATTCAGCTGCGGTACCAGATTAATTCTGATTCTGACAAAATTGGACCGTGGTATTAGGATTGAAAAACTCACTGTCAGTGTCTAATCATTTATATTGATAGTTTTAAAATAATTTTTTCATCGGAATATAAACGTGATTCATGTAAGAAATCCATTCTACTCTGTAAATGAGCCCGGCTCTCTGTACTTCTGAGTACTTTGATTTTAATGTTCTTGAGCAGAACAGTAACTGTAACGTATAAACCCAACACTTTTAAACGATCATAATAATTCCTTTACGTCTTATGTTAGTTTATTCACCATTCCAAATATAATTTTCACATGGGAAATTTGGTTTATTTTATGAAAATTAATCGTGAAGAAGTTGTGGATGACATGTAGTTACGCCTTGTCTCAAAACGGATTGCCTGATTTCGCTGACGTCATTAGTATTGTGACATCACGTTTCGAAGTAAACCTTCGTTGTGTTGTAGTAACGATTCATTCCAACGGCTTTAGTCAAAGACATTGGACGTATTATTTTACTCTCCCGGTTTTTTTTGCAAATTTTACTGCATTTATGAAAGACATGGCAACGATGATGCAGGAAATCAAAGATGAGAGGGTAATGCCTCACAATATTTGTTTAATTTAGTTAAAAAAATGTTCGGTTTCTATTCATTTTGTTATAATTTATTTTTATAGTATTAGGAGGGGTAAACGGATGGTTTTATGCAGATATGTTGGTACCCTCTTTTCATACACCCGCATATTTTTCTGGATGTCTCTGCTGAAAAATATAATTATATACATATATACATATATGTAAATTTTTAATTTCTTTGAGGAAAATGAGTTGTCGCGGAAAACATAAATCAGCAAACGTTTTTCTGTTATGGGTGCGTAGATCCGAGTGCTCCATGCGTTTTCATATAATGATGATTTCCTTTTATATAATTACATTATTCAAATATAATAATTTATTATTTTAATATAAATACAATGTATGGACATTTTTTATTAAAAAAGCTATTTTCAGATCATAGAATCTGGTATTTGATAAGAATATAAAGGAAAGAAAATATTTTCCTAGCTCTACATTATTTCCAGTCACCATTGGAAACCTAAGCCTTTCCTGCTTCCGGGACAGTAGGGGGGGAGTTACCACAAATGAACAAGTTAATAAAAGGAGAGGGGGAATTAGAAAATTTTACGTGGGCATAGGAACTTAGCATTTTAAATCTTTCTCTCAATGATAAAAATATCCCTATACTATATTTATAGTATGGGAAAGTGTCTGGGTTGGGTGTATTCTAATAATTAATGAAACTAGAATGATCCAAGGAACGCATGTGCCGCCTGCTTTTAGCCTCTTTGAAGATGTAACTAAATCTAAGTATGGTCTGCTATTTATATGCTACCAGCATATACAGTATTTCATGCAACAAAAAATCTAGGATGATAGTTCAAAGATGCACAAAAAAACATCCACACATAGTATAATACTGCGATAGTGTCTGTCAATCAAAAAAGGATTCCCAACCCTCAAATGAATAATTAAGTTGAAATTATTATAAATAATTATGTATTTATTATTTTACGTGTATTAATACGGGTTTCATTTAGTCTTCACACCACTGTCACTTGTCACGATCCGTTGTGGGATCCCGAGGTATTTTCATAATTAAGCCTATTAAGCACAGGCGCTTGTTTCATACAGTGAGCTTAGTTTTCTACTATATAATATAGTAGAAAACTAAGCTCACTGTATGAAACAAGCGCCTGTGCTATTAAGTATACTGAATGTCATACAGTTTCAATTAAGAATAGTATTCGGAGCTCATGTATATATGTCAAGGTCAAATGAATTTTAACGCTTGTATTTTTCGTAATCATTTTTTATGGTATATGACAATCAGTGCACATGCTAAATAGCATAGAAATACCCCTTACATTTCAAAATATGCTGTAGAAATGATAGATATCGGCACTTTTAACTTTTTTATCAAAGTAGGTCAAAGGACAAGGTAAAGGGTACGCCATAGTGCCAAGCTTATTGCTGTGAAATCACAGGCGCTTGTTTCATACAGTGAGCTTAGTTTTCTACTATATAAATAACACAAGGTATCCATCTTTCTCGAGACCAAAAATGTAGGTCACCAATTCAAACCCCTTTTTTATTTATTATCCGCAGCTGGCAACAAAAAACCCACATGTAATGGTTAGCGGAATCCCCCTTCTTGGACCTCATGTATATTTCCTTACCTCACCCCCTCGCGAACATTGACATTGACCATAAAATTACACGCTTCGTCAATCGAAAGAAAAAGTACATCTCTAAACAGCTCAGCACTTCCGGTTTGGCAATCGCGATATGATTCACAAGTTCTCATTGGCTACTGGTACTCTCGGGAGTTTTCCATGCAATTGTATAAGGCACAAGAGAAAACCGAAATATTATTTTGGCGCAAATTTGAAAATCGATATTGTTCTAGGTTTTCTGTCAAATATTTTGTAAGATGACAACGTGTTGGTGATTTTTAAGATGATTTGATAGTTGTTATTAAAGCAAAAATATTTTGTTAAGGATCCTCTCTACACATGCTACACCAGAGCAAAATGTACCTGTAGCCAATGAGATCTTGTGTTTTATATCGCGATTGCCAAACTGGAAGTGCTGAGCTGTTTAGAGATGTACTTTTTCTTTCGATTGACGAAGCGTGTAATTTTATGGTCAATGTCAAAGTTCGCGAGGGGGTGAGGTAAGGAAATATACATGAGGTCCAAGAATGGGGATTCCGCTAACCATTACATGTGGGTTTTTTGTTGCCAGCTGCGGATAATAAATAAAAAAGGGGTTTGAATTGGTGACCTTCATTTTTGGTCTCGAGAAAGATGGATACCTTGTGTTATTATATAGTAGAAAACTAAGCTCACTGTATGAAACAAGCGCCTGTGTGTGAAATATCAAATCCATATCTCTTACAGTTCTTAAGAAACAAGTGTGACAGACGGACGGACTGACAGACGCCGTGTAAAGTAATCCCTTAATTAGTACCGCTATGCTCCGCAGGCGACACAAAATGATGCATATTTAAAAATAGCAATGCATTACCCATCGTAGATTTAAAAAAGTTTTACTGATATTTCGTCCAAGTATTTATATTGCATTGTATACCTTGAAACTTTTTATACTTCAGAAGTTAAATGGTGATCAAGACAAGGAAACCCATCAGAACCAGCGCATCACCATCTCTGGCGTCTGACAAGGTATATATAATATAACATGTACCTCACCTTCACAAAACAGGATCGAATACATGTAATTTGTTTGCTTTAAAGCATATTAATTTTTAGCTCTACTGGTCAGAGACCAGAAGAGCTTATGCGATAGTAATGCGTCCGTCGTCCGTCTGTCTGTCTGTAAACAATTTTTCAAAATGCTACTCCTCCTACAGTTTTGGTCTGATTTCAATATAATTTGGCACACAAGTAGACCACACTAAGATACATAATTCTATTATTGGTTTTTGATTTTGATGAACGGAGTTGCCGTGTTTACTAAAAATAGAAATTTCTGTGAAAATCATTCAAAATGCTACTCCTCCTATAGTTTTGGTCTGATTTCAATATAGTACATGTAGACTACACAAGATACATAATTCTGTTTATCGGTTTTCAATTTTGATGAACGGTGTTGCCGTGGTTACTAAAAATAGATCTTTCTGTGAAAATCATTCGAAATGCAACTCCTCCTACAGTTTAGGTCTTATTTCAATATAACTTGGCACACAAGTAGACTACGCTAAGATACATAATTCTGTATATCTGTTTTGAATTTCCATGACGTGGTTACTAAAAATAGAAATTTCTGTGAAATACTTTCAAAATGCTACCTCCAAATACAGTTTGAGTCTGATTATAATATAATTTGGCATGCATGTAGACTACACTGAGATACATAATTATCAGTTTTGTGTTTTTGATTTTGATGATTGGTGTTGCCATGGTAATTTAAATTGAAAATTCTGTAAAAAAAATTATGAAAAGCTACTACTACAGTTTATTTGAATACTACAGCTTACAATGTATTTGTTGCAAGTAAAAAACCAGTAGAGCTACAGTCTCGATAGAGACTTCTGGTTAGTCTTGAAGTTGACACGTGGTTGTAAGCTCACTTGAACCCCCAGTAATTATGAAATTCCATAAGAATCTGAATGGAATAGAAAATTTAATATGATTCCCAAACGTAAAAAGCAAAACAAGACGAACAGGAAAAAAAAGGAAACTCGATTTAGAATAATATTGTGTAATTGCTGACTATATAGGGGTTCTTGTTCCTTTGAAACTTAATTTTATCACATTACTCTCTTCAGCAGGCTAAAAAAAGATAAATTTTCAAATTTTGGGGTTGGGATGAGAGGGTTTCATGAAAGTTAAAGCAAAAATAGAATGAGGTTGCATGCAAATTAAAAAAAGAAACTTCTTTTCCATTTTAGAAGAATTCCCGCGTGGCGCAGTGGTTAGAGAGTCTGCTCTAGAGTTGCGGAGTAAGGAGTTAATCTTTACGTCGCGGGTTCGAATCCCACTGTGGGACGTATAGACCGGTCCTTCTAATGAGACTGTATAAACCGAGGTCCCGTGTCGCAGTAGGTGCTGGCACGAAAAAGATCCCTCCCTACTCAATGGCCCTTAGAGCTGAGTAAAGGACGAAATTGCAGCTCTCCAACGGCAAGTGGTGGCGTCTCCATATGAGTGAAAATTTTCGAGAGGGACGTTAAACAATATATAATCATGCAATTAATCAATCCAAGAAGAATTAAAACTAGCATTTATAAAAAAAAATGGGGGAAAAACACCAGAAAAAAGCCAACAAATTAATCAAACAAAACAGATCACATTCTGTGAAGTAATTTAAGCCTCCATTTTGCGGAAATGTAACTGAATGACTGTGCCAAGGGATTTATAACACAATAATTTTATTTTGTTTGTAGTCTCTCAGTGGTTGATTTCCAAAAAGGAACGCAAATTATTTCTCAATAACCTGGTTTGATATGGGGACACCCCCCTTGACAACCAGCTGAATCATCTGTATCCATGCAATCCCCTCATTTTCAGTCCTTGGGATTCATGGAAAATTCCAGATTTAATAAATGTACCTTTAACTTTAAACAGTAGCTCGATCTTACCTCATGTAACCAAACATTAAGTTTAAGTTTTTTTTATTTAAGACAAAAACCTCAACTGGGGTATATGAATAAACATCATGGCTGCTCGATCTGTGTACATCAGTTATTACCTCCCCTTGTTTCCGATCCGTTACTAGGGATGTATTATTGAGCGGCAAATTTGAAGTCATAAAAAGCAGCACAATTTTACACCCACAGATGTTTAATTATTTTATGATTAAATTATAAGGAATGACTCTAATTCTTGGCCAAATTATTCGAGTATAACCTAGTTTGGGTCAGTTTACGCTTTTTCATAATCCGCTTCGCAAGGGATCAGAAGTGGACAAGAGAAGTGAATTTTCATTATCAGTTACTAGTATTTGAAAGGAGGACAATAAAAAAACAAATATATTTTTTTCTCTAACTATATATAAATTGCAATTATTATACAAACAACACAAACATTTGATAACAGATCAGGGATACATTAATAATTATTGAGGTTTAATGCAGAAATGAATCAACATTTCCCAATTATGAATTACATGAATAATATATATAAAACTGAAATAAACGTTGTACTTAGGAACAGGCCGAGCAGCAGCCAAGGGTACCACCCACCACCCCAGTGTCCAGCGACCAACCCACCAAGGCACCTCCTGTCCGAGAACCCAAACAGGTAATGAATGTTCCTACGACCTCCACTCGGCACACCTAAACATTTAAGTTTATTAGTATCCTTTGAAGTTCAAGAAGAAGTTATTTGCCATGACATATCTTATTAGTAAGTTTTTGTTTCAAGTTTTCTAAAATATCATATTCATCTTAAATTTCCAGCTGATTTGTTAAAATTTGTATGAATCAAAACTGTTTAGGCTTTAGAATGTACTGATTTCTTTGACAGCATACGTATTTCTGCAAAATTACACTTATTACATTTCAGTATACTTATTCATCAAAGTCAGCAGCCAGAATAATACCTTTTTTTTTTTAATCAGAATATGTCCTACTTCAGCAATATTCTTATTTCTTCAGAAATACACTCGATACTGAATATTTTTAAAAGTAGTACTCTTATTACAGTTTGTGAATTTCTAGGCAATGTTTTTCCAACCTATTGATAGATTGTTCCAGTCAAATGAATTGATTAAATCTTATAACAAGTTATGAATGTGACTTATTTCACAGCCTGAGCCACCGAAGTTTTTGAAGACTTATTGGCGGACCAACAGAGTTTGGAGAAGGGATATGGTCTGGACCGGAGAGGTAAGCATATTTGTAGAATTATCCTCTGTGATATTTTTAACATTCATCAGGTTGGGGGAAACGTAAATTCCGCTGTAATAGTGGTATATCTCTATTATCGTGAGATTCCGCTATATTTTCAGCGCATTTGTCCTCGATTTAATCAGATACCATTGGCAGAAAATTAAAATTCATAACATGTTAGGGTACCAATCAGTGCCCATTATACAAACCATGACTGTTCATAAGTTTATCAGACTAGCTCAACAGTCCTTTGAACGTGGCACTGTTGTACCCATAGTTTTCTGTAAAATGCGGTCTTTCATGAAATGTTACTGGTCGGAATATAACTTGTGTAGCCAGGAAATTTGTTTTACTCAAGCTGTTTGACAATTTGGAAACTCAAACACGAAAAGCATACACAGCCAATTGTGCCTAACGTTAATTTAGTGTTAATCTCAATTAACATTAAATTAACGTTAGCTTGATGTTAGTTTAATGTTACTTTCGTGTTAAGTTAACATTAAAAAGGTTAACATTAAATTAATGTTAATTTTTAATGTTAATTTAACTTAACATTAATTTTATGTTAATTTTTAACGTTAATTTAACTTAACATTAATTTCATGTTAATTTTTAACATTAAATTAACATTAAAATTTTAAGTGAGCTTGGGTTCTGTCTTAAAAAACTAGAACCAAAATATTAACATTAGATTAACGTTAATTAGTTAATGTTAATTTCATGTTAATGTGAATTTAACGTTAATTTTTTAACGTTGAATTCATGTATAAGCTCGATTGACGTTAATTTAACGTTAAAAATTTAAGGTTAAATTAACGTTATTTTCATGTTAAATTAACGTTAGGCACAATTGGCTGTGTATGGACTGTGCGTTTTGACATTGGTTGAAGTAAGGTGGTGCCAGGACTAAGTTGAGGCAAACCTTGAACTGAAATTATTGTATTTAATTACACTTGTGAAACACCAGAAGAATTTCATCCGCTTTTGATAAGAATAGATACATATGTAGACAATACTAATACCTGGTTCATACTGTAAGCTCTCTTTGAAATATACGCGCCTTTTTATTTATCGGTTTTTGATTCTGACAAATTGTGCTGTCATGGATATTAAAAATAGAAATGAGTTTAATTCTTTTTTTAAAAGTCATTTCTCCTACAGGTTCACGAGTAGACTATGTTAAAATACATAACACTTTATATCGGTTTTTGACTGTGACAAACGGTGTTACTATGGTTACAAATAATAAAAAAAAATACTTAATTTATTCATCCTACATTAAAATTCAATTTCAGTCATGCAGTATTTATTAACGCTACAGTTCTGCAGCTAAATATAAGTAGGCTATACGTACTGTATACTCAGAAAATAATTCTATTGATCTTTTGTTAAGTTTCAACAATCGATGTTGACATTTGAAACTTTAAATAGATTTTTCTTGAAATTCTATTTCTACTGTTTGGTTGGATTTTATTAGACATGCATGTAGCTGCAGATCTGTAGCTCTCCGAAAAAATATATTGATAGACCGGAGAGCTACAGTGCCACCCATTGAAAAAAACTGTATATTTATTGCGCACAAAAACGTGCGCTCGGTTCTCGATTTATTTTTCCATGTTTTTAAAACTGTAATTTCAAAATATTACCAACCGTGTGTTCCTAACATATTCTTTCGAAGTGAAAATGTCCAATATTATTAGCAGTTTAGAATGTGCAGGTAACCTACAAAAGAATAAAATTGAAAGGGTTTCATCGGTGATTTACATTTTAATATCCACTTTTAATCAAATTTCATAAGGCATGCAATCTGTGTTCATATACAGGTTATGTGTAGAGTAAAATGCTCAAACTGTTGAAGGATAATTCTATTTTTAAAATGCTTTGTAAATAGTTGAAGTTAAAACAACAGGAAAGTATAAAGATTCTTGAATATGAAATATTATTTATTTCTTGACGTATTGTTTGTGCCGATGCTTAGCTTATGCGGTGTTAAATATTTCATTCAATACTAAGAATACGAAAATATGCATTAATTAATTATGAATATATATGAGAAAACTTGCTCCATGTATACAAGACTTGATTCGAATAAACATTGCAGTTGATGCATCAATAGTTTCATTCTGTAGCTTACCTTTAGTTTGCATTTCTAGTTTCTACAGTTCCTAGCAGATACTGCTCATAAACATAATAGCGCATTCCATGTATTTAAATTAAGCTAGGAGAACATTGTAAAAACAATTTTGAATAGCTATGCGTACCATTGGGGAAAAGAATACCGACACACAGGATTTGGTATATACACATTATACATGTGTAGCACACTCAGCAAGACGGCTTTTTTTTTTGGGGGGGGGGGGGTAAAACACGATTTGTTTTTAATAATTTATTTTGTTGTTCGGGTATTTAAAACGTTTGAAACTAGAAATTTCCCGGTGTGCTGATTTTAGCTGTAAAAATTGATGCCAACAGAACTGTATATAATTAGAAACAAGTTCACTGTTTGTTTCATGTGTCTGATTGCAACAAGTCATTTAAGGATGTTCGTTTATTTCATTATTATATGTGTTAAAATGTATCATGTTGTCTATTAGATGTATGTCTCTTGACTTCAATAAATTGAACTGAACATATTAAGGACTGCGATGCTCAGCAGAAACAATTTAATGGCATTTGATATTTGACTATGATAAAAGAGAATTATTTCTAGCCCAATTAGTTTAAACACTTATCAAAACGCTTAGTTAATTCAAATAAATAAATAAATATACCATGAACCAGCATGGAAGAAATTCTATGATTCAAAGAATTTTGTGACAGATAATTATTTTCACGAAAACTATAAATGCATTAATGCCGAATACCTATTATACGGATACAGTTTTTATAGTTAACAGTATCATATATGTTTTGACATAGCACACTTTTACATCATGATGTGATGTTTAATTTCCTAGAATACAACTTTCCGGATATTGCTTAGCAGAGCTTGGAAAACAAATCTTCCGCACTATAACACTTTATTAACTTACTGCGTAACGGAAAAACGCAGTGAGGGAAGTTATTTTCACTTTGATGTTAACAACCTGAATCTATTTGAGCTACATTATATATAATTAGAAATTAAAATAATTAATAATATGGTGATTGATTCGAATTTCATATTTTACAAAACTTGATAGAAGATATATCTATCATAGTGTAAAATTGACCCTCTGATATATTTTCTATTTTTAGTATAAATTTAGTTTAAATTTATTATCAATTTCAAATTATTTTATTTTATTAATTTTATTGATCAGTTGGTATTTTTATTTACTGCAATAAATTTTATGGCTTGGGATATAGTAGAAATAATAACTTGAGGCCCTTTGTCAGTTTTCTTGAGAAAAGTTGTGAAATCAATTAGCATGTCATCCTTTCGTGTAAAATCTGTGCTTTTCTTAGTTTTCCGCAAATGGAACTTTGTTTTCTTAATTACTTAAATCGTATGTTACCGTAAAGCCCTATTGTTAATCTTCCGTTTGATGTCGAGTGTGAGTCCTTGAAGATTAACGCCCTTTTGTAACAATTAGTGGCAAGAATAACAACACCTGGACAGGGGACGCTATCGGGTTTTTGTCCGATCACTTTTGCGACGGACAACAACGAATAAACAGCTTTAATTTTAACTCTCCTGTCCTGTTTTTCAGATTTAGAAATCTTTGTTATCACCATAGTCCCCAACATACAGTGATATATCTGTTAAGAATCGGTTGAATACAAAGATGAAGCTGCTTGTTAGAGTATTAAAATAAGAGCGATGATTTGGAATTTATCAAATAAAACTTGAATGAATAAAAATCTTAAATATGATAATTTAAAAATATCTACAAGGTTAAGACTGTTTTCCAAGTCGATGAAAAAAAAAAAGAAAAAAAAGAAAACACACGGATAATGAAAATGCTTTTATTTTCCGCTTTGAGCGAATTTTATTCATTATCCTTACTAATGTGGCTTGTTATTTATCAAATGCAATGTTTTCAAAACTGTATCGTGAACTTTACACAAAATCATTTCCTGTTACTTGTTTATTTTAAAACTCGCTTCCTTGAGAATAAATGAATGATGTTTGTTTAATGTCCCTCTCGGGAATTTTTCACCCGTGTTGAGATGCTACCTTTTGCTGGAAATTTAGACCTATACCCGACACCCCAGGACATCGATCAAGGAGGGATATTTTTCGTACCAGCACCAACTGCGACATGAGTTCTCGGTTTATGCAGTTTTTTCTGAAGGACCGGTCTCCACAATTTGTTGAATGACACAAACAGTTATTGCTCTTCATTAATATACATGTTCCGATTAAAAGTCCAAGCTGTGAACTTTTGAGATAAGAAATAGAAGAGGCGAACCAGGCAATTTGTAGAAAAAGCAATATTTTTCAAATCTTGAATTTTTCACAATGTGAATGGCCTTGCTCATGTTTCTTTCTCTTCAAATCTGATATTTGTGTCATCCCTTGCCCCTTTTCCAGAATTGTATGATTCGGATGAAGTTTTTGACAAATCTAAAGATTCATATTCTGAAATGTCTAGATTTTGCTGTACTTCATCTATAGTTGAGTATGGTCTTCTTTTAGCGCTTTGTGCATAAATTGCGGTGGATTCAAATGATGATGCAGGTTCATAGTACACGGCACTGGCGTCTGGTAAAATTTCAATGTAATTTGTTTTCTCTTGTATTTCTGACAGTTCTGCAGGACAGAAGTAACGTTTGCTGACCCTGTCTTGAGGTCTGTTCATTTTTAGTGATTTTTTATGCTTTGGGAATGATTCCGGGGAGAGGTATTTGTAATCATTTTCTTTTCTGCTGGGAAGGACCCGATCTGCACGATCGTAGATATGATTGCCTTCAATTGGTCGATGTTCCATTTGAAGAATTGTGCTGTACCTTTGATTGTTACGTAAATAACTAAGTTGAGGCTCTTTTTGAAGTCTGAACGAAAAAAATAGTTTTAATTCATTAAAAATAAATGATTAAATTTATCTTCGTTCATTGCTTGGAAATGTGCCAAAAACAAAACCTGTCATTTTAAAAATAGATTATAAATACCTTTTAATCTTCCGTCTCTGGACAAAAACAATGAACAGGAATATGAATAAAAGGAAAAATAAGAATCCACAAACACTGAGGAGAACTGGCAAAAAGGCTGGAAAGATGCAATTTTAAGTTCTTTTATGCAATTGATTACACATGTTACATATTCTCTGAATATTTTTTTTTATCTAGGGTAATTAGCAGACGACAAGTTACATGTACTTACAATTCAAATGACTTGAAGACATTTCTTTCTTGATTTTTATTTCAGTAGTACTTGACTGAATGGTAGTCTTCTTGTCATTCAACGTGGATAAAACTTCAGACTGTGTCTGGTCAGATGGATTTTGATGAGTCTGATCAGTTTCTCTGACGGCAGACGAAGCTAGATTTGATTTCTCTTTCATTCTTGTATTTTCAGTTTTGTCTGAAGCATTCATTGTGTTGGTGGAAAGAGTCAGAGTTTTCTCCTCCCACAAAATGGGATTAAATGTTGACTTTGTTGTGAAAATCGTCCATGGGTTTGTATTTTTCTTGGTATGATTATGTCTAGTGCTTTGAATGTGATTTGGTTGAGAGCGTTGTTCTGTCACGACTGTTGGAATAGTAGAGTATTCAGTAGATTTTGCCGAAATAACATTATTGTCTTTGATTGTTTGAGAAGTATTGCATTCAGGGTTATTTGAACCATTTATGAGTTGTGGAGGGTTTGCTGAAGTCGGCGTGGAATTCCTTATAATCACCATTTTCATTGGTTTGAGGTTTGAAAACTTTTTAAAATCACTTTCTTTAACAAGTGTTCTATCTCTTGCTGTCGTTAAGTATGACAAATCTTTTGTTGAATGTGATACTGTTTGAGATCTTTTCCTTTGCAGTAGTGGAGAAGACGTTGTAATTGTTGACGTTTGCTGTGATATTATCCTTATAGAAATTGGTACGCTTTGTGCTACTGTTGTTAATCCTTTTGGTATTGTTACAGGCACCGTATTTTTTGAAGTGTAAACCATTTCTTTGTACGAGGCAACTAAATAAAAAGTTTTAAAAATATTGTAATTGTCGCTTTTCTAGCGACTTACAAAAAAATTGTCGAATGGGGGGGGGGGTTGACCTTTAAAATCAATCAATTCATTAACTGATTTTTATTTCAAAAAATGATTTAAGGAATGTATTTTGATTTCAACAGGAAACCTTTTTTTCTGATAGCCATGTTAACAATTCTCTGTGTAAAAAAGTGATATAAATTAAATTAAACGGAACACACCATTCATGGAAATAAATTCCGTGAACTCCTAATTATCGTATTTGAAATAAAAAGAGATGTCTGGAGCAGCGAGGCATGCATATCATTTCTTAAAAAAAAACTAGAAGCTATAACAACAATATTTGATGCCGGGTATATACCTGACCATTGCAGTTTAAATCCTCTAGCAGTATGGGAATCATCATCATGAATGAAACCAAAACTTTTCTCCCTTTGGCAATAAAACTGCGAGTAGACCCGTTTCCACATTGTTTGTACATAGTGAATTGAGATTCATACTCTTCTATCTGTGAAGTGCAATTGATATAAGAATTGCGAAATCCCTGTTATGAGCTCTGATAAAAGTTATTTTAGCTTGAATACAAGTTTCCGTAAGATTTTCCATGTAACCACAATCAACATTTAGATAATCAATCAAATAAACAATCATATGCTATAAAATGAAAAATGTATTTGAATAAATAAGATATATTTAGATTTATTAGATTACAAAATGTTTTCAAGCTCAAAAGTCCATTTAACAATACAAAACTGGAGCTGAGCAAACATGGACCTAAAAGAACAGACGTGGGGTGCCATGGAGAAGTGATCATCCCTTGCCAACCTTTCATATAAATCATTCTATACATTTAAAATGACAAACACGGATTTGAGGATATCCGGACATAAGCATCAAAGGCAAAGTATTATAATCAAACTGACAGTATAGCTGCGTTTAGTTAATCTTCTGTTGAGTTTAATTATAGTTAATTAGATAAATTCAAAATGAAATAGATAGTTTTTCAAGATAAAAGGTACATAAGTTTGATAAACTGATACATGGGTATTCGGACCACCAAACAGTGTCTTATAATCATGAATAAAATATAAAGATAAGGAATGATATATGTGAGTTTTAGTCCATTTTGAATATACAAATCGGGAGCAGAACAAACGCAGGCCTTTAAAAACATCAGACTTAGAATCAAGTGCGATGGAGGAGTGAACATTTCCTGCCAACAACTCAAATCCTCTGTGTGCTCCTAGTCATGATAGGGAAAACGGAACAATCTGTAGACATTTCACTGTGTAATTAATGGACTAATGATTAGTATGAAAAACGACAGCCAGTATTTGACTTATTGATAGGTTGTATTTGCTGTCAAGGTCATTGTTTTGACCATAAATTTGAATATAATGACTTCAAAGGAGACTATTGATATCCTTGTTGCAAAGGCTTGTCTCATTTTAGAAATTATGGAATGTCTTGCCATCGACATCTTAGGTCCCCTACCATAAACTAGAGAAGGAAAACAATACATTATGGTTGTTGGAGATTATTTCTCCAAATTGAAAGAGGCATTTGCATTGGAGGATCATACAGCACAGACGGTTGCTGATAAGCTTGTTACGGAAGTAATATGCCGCTTAGGCATACCATTTAGAATCCATACCGACCAAGGCCGTGAATTCGAATCGGCACTGTTTGCTGAGTTGTGTTCTCTCTTGGAGATGATAAAATCCCGTACCACGCCATATCACCCTCAATCCGACGGTATGGTAGAGAGATTCAACCGCACACTCCAGCAAATTTATCCATCTTTGTCAATGAGAACAGATCTAATTGGGATGACCACTTGCCATATTTGATGATGGCCTACCGTGCCACGGTTCACGAGAGTACAAAATGTACTCCCAATCTGGTCATGTTAGGAAGAGAAATCAATCTGCCCATAGATGTTATAGCTGGTACAACTCCTACAAATCCACCAGAGATTGGCTTACGTAGAATGGATTCGCCCGAGAAGCCATGTGGTATATGTTATATGAAATTGTTCAAACGTAAAATATGCTTTTTACTAACTTTTTGGCAAGATATGATGCACGTGATTTTATATTCCAAGAAAAAAGATGGTATTTTAGTGTTAAGGAAAATATAATTTATAATTGTGTTTCCGGATTGTTTTTGTTCCATTTAGAGTGACGTCACAATTGTTTTCCCAATTCGTACCAAAGCTTATTGACTCTAATTACACACAAGAAATTCTTTCTCTTAAAAAATTTTGCAATAGTAACATAATATTTTACATGCATTTTAAAATGAAAATAATGTAAGTTTCCAATTAAATTATCAGTCCTTTCCATTTAAATGTTTAGGAGATTTGGCGAGTTTTGGGATTTGGATACGCTTCATTCAATCATTCATCTTATGATTTTACATAGATAAAGCCTTGTTCCCTTGAATAATAAAGCAAAGAATACATTATATGTAAATTTCAACTTACATGTATGAAGAACTTCTAGCTTTAAGCTTTATTGTTTTGAATTTATATTTGTATAAAATCTTAATTTTGCATGCTTAACATTCTCCTGTGTGTTTGTGACTTATTTATTTGACATAAAGTGTATTTCACTTAAGAAATGATATTTCGATCCTCAGGATGCAATCTATTCATGAGTCAAGTTTGATGACAATGTATAGTATTCTCCTTTCAGAGATTAAGTTTCTTTAAGATAACAAATTTTGTTGCCAATTTTTTATGGTAAAAATGATTGCAATAATTGAACAATATAAAACTGATTTCTCGAGTAGCATTGACTAGAGCACTCTATGTAAATGACTCACGGTAGGAAAAAAACGCAAACGTTTCATGAAAGTGCAGTAGAAATTATTCAATAACGTAAGTTTCAATTAATAGATTATCTAAGTAAACTAAATTAATAGATTATCTAACGAAACTTTAAACTCGAAAATTAAATCCATCTCATTAGACGAATGCTAGTTGTATCTATATCTATATTTAATACAAGACTTTTTACCATCATTTGCAAACGTGCGATTTTAATACTTCACTTTATAGTGAATGAATAAGTAAATAAATTGACCTGTAAGAAATCATCACAGTCAAATCCTATTGTTTTATGGATATCCTGGTCTTCTATAATTATGGAAATGTTGTTGGCATTGAGTGGCGCCTCTATCATCCACGTAACATTGCAATTTTTCGGGTAATTACCAGGGTATCCAGGAGACGTTATGATTCCTTTTGTTTCGTATGCATCCAGTCCTATTAGATAAAATTAAGAGGATAGAAAGTATTATTTTCTAGAGTATACATCTACCTAGTATGTTGAGTATACATGGCATAACAATATTTCCCTTTTGCTAGCCATTGAAATTACAACTTAACACAACTTTTATCTTAGAAATGAAATAATTAGACAATTTTAAAACTGTGCGACTTTTGAAATAACCAGTAAGATTGGCTACTTGTTCACAAAAAAGAAAAATAAAGTACCTAAAGCATAATAATGCTTCCTAAAACTCTGACCCAGCGATACTCTAGTCTCTGTATTGTTCACATATAGTTTGTGTCTGTCACATACAATGATTTTATCTTTCTAAATTTCATTGAAAATCAATATTTGATAAGGGCATTTTCTAAAGTTTATTTTATTTAGCGTCAACCTTAAATTCAAAAACGTATCTCTCTACCCGAAAAAAAATCAAACAAATTTAGAGGGGATAAAGCAACATTTTAAGCACAGTTTTAGAATCCCTCATCATTATCTGATAATTAAAAAAATAGATACCTTTCCCAAGGATTTGTATTATCAGTTTTGATTCGTGGTTTTTGTTTTTTTTAAAGATTGAGCCTCAAAACCAATCCTTCCACGGACGCTGAACATAAGAAAATCTTCCAATCTTGAACATGCAAAAAAATTTTAGAACATGGGACAATCCATTTAAACAATACAAATTGAGAGTAGAGCAAACGCAAGCCTTATAAAAATGAGTAGGGATTAGGTGCCATGGACAAGTAAGCATCCCCTGTCAACAAATTAAGCTCCCCGTGCACTCCTTCTCATGATCAGAACAGCGGAAATCCTTAGACAATTCAGTACGTAAGAAATGATCAAACAGTGAGGAGAACGTCAGTATGCTTTCAACATAAAAATAGACTATATTTGCCTACAAGGTCAAGAGTAAGAAAAGAACTTGGAAAGCTGACTTGAAATGAGACTGTTGATATCCTTGTTCATCAGCTTGTTTTTCAATAGCTGAACGGGTTTTAAAAACGGATCATAAGAGTATTTGTTTGTGTATCGAATCAAAGGGGATATATAAATTAAATATGCACGTGATATAAGGACATGTATATGAAATATATGGAGATAACAAACAGTATTCAAGATCAAAAGTCCATAAAAGAATACAAAATAGGATCAGAGCAAACACGGACCTCAGATATATCATAGGTGGGGTCAGGTGCCACAGATGAGTGAGCATCCCCTGCCGACACCCGTATAATGCTACATCAGTAAGGGGAGTTGAGGACGGATAAATTAAAGTCATCACGTTTGTCATTAAGTGTTGCTGTAAGGTAACACTTAACACCGTTTTCTAGTTAAATATCAATATGTGCAACTTTTCTTTTTGACTCTGTTGTATCTGTTAAGCGCTTGGGATATATCGAGTCGACGTTGGAATGGAAGTAACAATTTTTAATTATGTTGATACTCTGTCGTCGATATGTCTAAATGTTTTCTTCTATTTGTGTATAAGCTTTTGAAAAGATTATGTTTTTTGAAACGTGAACATATATTTTGAAACTTAAGATAAATGTGAATAATTTTTATGGCATTTGATCTTTCAAGAAAAAAAACATTTCAAACTGAGAAAAATATAGTTTAAAGAGCAAATGAATGTGTTTTTTTTTAAGTTATTTTTCAAGTTTTTGGTACCCCCACAATTAATTGCATCCCTGCTTTGATTAATTTTAATTTATCATTCTTATATCTAGATTTCAGTTAAAGATAAAATGTGCTAATAATGCACATATCATCCGATGTATTCACACTCTTGTGCGAAATGTACAAGTATATGTTTAATTTTATATATGCTTCTTCGTATTTTATTTTAAATAAATGTCTGAGAAACAAGAACAAATTCAATACATTGCTTTTGTTCACACTACTTATATTGAATATAGAATAAGATATTTAAATACAGATTAATTTTTAAAGATAAACATAAATGGTGCAAAATTTTTTTTTATGAATTTTTGTTACCTTTTATGAAAAATACAAAAACAAGCAGCTTAGAAATTTCCATTTCAGCTCTGCCAAGCAAGGAACTTAATTGTGAACAAACTCTATTTAAATTTTTAATTTATGTGGATTTTATATCAATAACTTCCCGTCATCGCAGTGGACGAGGAAGGTACCATTTCAGAAAAAATAATCTTAAAATATTGCTTAATTTTAAAAACTAAAAAATTCCAACAAAAAAAGATTGTTTCTATTTTTCCATAATAATTGTTTTTTCCTAAAATTATTGCAGGTTATGAAATGATTTTTCAAAAATTGGATAAATTTCCTCAACTAAACAATGAACGACTCCAATTCTTTAATGTTTTTTTTTTTAAATGTGAATGTAATAACTTGTTTGTACGATGGTTTTTCGTGGACGGCATTTTACATGTATATGCAAATTTGGTTGTAGTTTATAAAAGTTAATTTGAAAGAGTGTTTTTTTTTGTTTAAAAAATATCGTGCATTTTCGATGTTATCCAGAAATAAAGACTGCTAAAATCAAACTAGGGAGCAGATCAAAAGAGATATATAGCACTGCACCAGTATTTCGCCTACTGTCGAAAGTTTCTCTCATCATTTAATCATTTACAGATTCATTCAGAGCAGCGGATATGAAGAACTTGTTCTGTATACTACATACTTCAAAAACGTGCAATAAGTAATAACTTAAAGATTTCCTCTTACCTTTCGGGCTTAAAGTTCACTAGAATGACTTAAATTACATACGAAATAATTCTCTCACTTTATTTCACAACCAGCATCTTTGCATTTACGTATACTGTGTATCAGTATAATCAAATCAAACATCTTTCTTAATTTTTATAATAGCGAGCGTCGCGAAGCGACCTCAATAGACTAACGTGTAAGAACAGAGGAAATTTTGAATGATATTTGTACATACGTCAGGCAAATTTATATATAACATTTTTGAATAAGTTTTCTTATTATATCACAAATGTAATGAGTTTCGCTATAAACCCTGAAAAATGCTGAGTCCCGGAAACAGTTATGTCACGCCGGAAACAGTTATGTCATCCCCGACGGAAACAGTTATGTCAGCCTATCGATCACCTTCACGTGTTTTTACGTTACGCATTTTAGTTCGGGTTCGAGATTTTATGACGTCGGTTGCTAAGCAAAAATAAACAACACAGCGTATTTCTTAACGTCAAGAAGGCATTTTTTGATTATTTGTGTACATTTTAACGATTTTGAATGATTTTAAATTTTCTTTTAATTTTAAAAATGTCATATAACATATACCACATGGCTTCTCGGGCGACTATACCAGAATATTTGCCCCTCGGTGACAGGAAAGCCCTGGAGTGTTATGTCACCCTCTGCCTTCGGCATCGGGTGACATAACACTTCAGGACTTTCCTGTCAACTCGGGGCAAATATTCTGGCATGACACCCTCGAAGCCATGTGATATATATATATAATGTGAAACATTCCCAGAGTTCCTTTACTACCCAATGTCCTTTGCGCAAATAAATAAATAACGTAAGGCATAAAAGGCATTCAGTTTGTAGAAATCTTTCAAAGAAATAAAAAAGAACCTTGCAATGTTTTTCGACCAAAATTGCTCAAGGTCTATAGTTTCAACCAGACGCTCTGCTGTCTGCGTAAGCCCCGACGAGCTCCGTTACGTCATGTGACGTCACAGCTAGTCGAAATGTCTCTTGCTACTTGATGCTTGAAGTGGCTGATCTATTTTTTAAGTGTTTTTGATGGTTAAGTGCGCTCGCCCCAAC
This sequence comes from Saccostrea cuccullata, assembly GCF_032062105.1. NCBI lineage: Eukaryota > Metazoa > Mollusca > Bivalvia > Ostreida > Ostreidae > Saccostrea > Saccostrea cuccullata. The sequence continues at coordinate 1,462,078 of NW_026919274.1, forward strand.
GGTCACACCGTAAAACATATTATGTGTATCTTTTCATTTACAGAATAAATGAATTATGTATTAAAAGTTTTCTACTTACTTTTTTTGAGGATGCTTGCTTTCATGAAAGGTCTTCTTGTATGTCGTCGATGAATATATATATCCTTCCTGTCATATATATGTCTTCTTTCCCAAATAGTCGTGAAAAATCCCATGTTATATTAAGTCTAGGTGAAGTTTATTTTAAATGTATATGGCAAGGAGACTGGTTGGAACAATAAAAGGTATATACATATACTTAACATTTAACAATGTATAATGACTTCACAATATACATCAATAAAAGGACAACGCCATGAATTAAATCTGTTAAAGATCAAGTTAAACCCAAATGATTTTGGTATAAATATATATTATTATAACAGTAACTTGATCCGAAGATCATCATGACTAAAAATTCCACTGATAAGAACGAAAAACCACCTACTGTACACCCATGATTCTTGTGTTAAATTCCAATTTCAAATTAACTAGGTCAATGACCTATTTTTCATGCTAGTGGCCTCTGCGTATTTCTTGGGAAATACCTCAATTTTTCACACTATGACCAATTTTTCTCTTCACTAACAAAATATTACAAGCAACAAAACTCTTTAGATAATGAAATATTATAGCAATGGAACAGCTTTTCTTCGTATAAAGAAATAATTAGAGTTTGGGCCATAAATGTGAAAATTCTTGCAGTCCGAATTTCCTCTGTCATATTCAATCCCCCCCCCCCCCCCATTATTATCGCCTGTAACAAAAATCTGAATGATAATAACTCAAATTCATTTATAGCCTCAGATTACTTTTGTTGCTGTTATTCTCATAGTATTAATATTAAAGGGGTCAATGATCAAATTATTGAGATATGTTGACAGTATGGAATGGTTTTTAGCTCACCTGAGCCGAAGGCTCAAGTGAGCTTTTCTGATCACATTTTGTCCGTCGTCCGTCTGTCTGTCTAGCCGTCCGTCCGTCCGTCTGTCCGTCTGTCTGTCCGTCTGTAAACTTTTCACATTTTGGACTTCTTCTCAAGAACCACTGGGCCAATTTTGACCAAACTTGGTACAAAGCATCCTTGGGTGTAGGGGAATTTAAATTGTTAAAATGGAGGGACATATCCCCTCGCAAGGGGAGATAATCAAGAAAAGACAAAAATAGGGTGGGGTCATTAAAAAATCTTCTTCTCAAGAACCACTGGGCCAGTAAAGCTGAAACGTATGTGGAAGCATCCTGGGGTAGTGTAGATTCTAAATTGTTCAAATCATGACCCCCGGGGGAAGGGCGGGGCCACAATGGGGAATCAAAGTTTTATATAGAAATATATAGGAAAAATCTTTGAAAATCTTCTTCTCAAGAACCACTGGGGCAGAAAAGCTGAAACTTATGTGGAAGCATCCTGGTATAGTGTAGATTCTAAATTGTTCACATCATGACCCCCGGGGGAAGGGCGGGGCCACAATGGGGAATCAAAGTTTTACATAGAAATATATAGGAAAAATCTTTGAAAATCTTCTTCTCCAAGAACCACTGGGCCAGAAAAGCTGAAACTTATATGGAAGCATCCTGGTATAATGTAGATTCTAAATTGTTCAAATAATGACTCCCGGGGGAAGGGCCGGGCCACAATGGGGAATCAAAGTTTTATATAGAAATATATAGGAAAAATCTTTGAAAATCTTATTCTCAAGAACCCCTGGGCCAGAAAAAGTGAAGCTTATGTGGAAGCATTCTGGGGTAGTGTAAATTCTAAATTGTAGTAATCATGACCCCCGGGGGAAGGGCGGGGCCATTATAGGGAATCAAAGTTTTACATAGAAATATATAGGAAAAATCTTTGAAAATCTTCTTCTCAGGAACCACTGGGCCAGAAAAGCTGAAACTTATGTGGAAGCATCCTGGTATAGTGTAGATTCTAAATTGTTCAAATCATGACCCGCGGGGGAAGGGCCGGGCCACAATAGGGTATCAAAGTTTTACATAGAAATATATAGGAAAAATCTTTGAAAATCTTTTTCTCAAGAACCACTGGGCCAGAAAAGCTGAAACTTATGTGGAAGCATCCTGGTATAATGTAGATTCTAAATTGTTCAAATCATGACACCAGGGGGAAGGGCGGGGCCACAATGGGGAATCAAAGTTTAATATAGAAATATAAAGGAAAAATCTTTGAAAATCTTCTTCTCAAGAACCACTGGGCCAGAAAAAGTGAAGCTTATGTGGAAGCATTCTGGGGTAGTGTAAATTCTAAATTGTAGGAATCATGACCCCCGGGGGAAGGGCGGGGCCAGTATAGGGAATCAAAGTTTTACATAGAAATATATAGGAGAAATCTTTGAAAATCTTCTTCTCAAGAACCACTGGGCAAAAAAAGCTGAAACATATGTGCCCATGGAAGGATCATGGGGTAGTGTAGATTTCAAAATGTCTAAATTATGATCAGTGGGGTAGGGTGGGGATGCATTATGTATAACAAGGGGGAAACCTGGTAAAGAACAGAATGGTCAAAGCTTCTCAGGTGAGCGATGTGGCCCATGGGCCTCTTGTTGTACATATATCTGAATTTCTTTATTACACAGCATTCAATTATTTGAAATAATTTATGACCTTTAATGCATGTAATATTTGCAAAATGATGTCTAAAAATTCATGTAACCTCTACTTTGTGATTAATATTGCAAAAAATAAAACATGTAAAAAGTTGTGACAAAAATGAAAAATTCGAAATTTAAATTTAGTCCGAATATCCTCTGCATTACCATACATTGACTTTCGTTCCTATAAATTTTCTTCAAATAATAAAATATTAAATTTTTGAATTGATATTGAGTTAAAACTTGCTAATGTTTTTTTTATTTACAACAATTTTTGATTCAACATATACGTTATAAAATTTTTTCTGTTTTCTGAAACCTGAGTAAACGTCATCCTTAACGAGACTCGAAGCGGCTCTTCGGATCAAGTTACTGTTATGATTATAAATATTGTATATTATATACCCCCTTATAACTGGCTAAATATATTAAAATAATCCGTTAGAAATCAATGGTATAATATTTATCCAATGAACAAAACATTAAAGCAAAGGACTTTTTTAACGCGCAAGAAAAATAATGTCATGTTTCTGCGTACTATGTCATCAGTTTTAGAGAGTGGTGAACCACAGTGTGGTGATCCGGAAAGTCGGATCACGACGTCACGTGATTGTCTAAAATCAACAGTAAAATTGAGTGATACGCATTAGGTATAATACATAATAAATCACTTTAGCAATTAAAACAATATATATCCTAAACAATATCTACAGTCATATCCTCTTAAAAATTGTGTAAATAAAAAAAAAATAAAGCATTCAAATTTAGAATGATTACAGTTTCATATCCCCAAATTATACTTTAATATTTTTCTTTGTTGGAAAGATATTAATATAATCTAAATCAACTGATGAGCCCGCATGGGGCGAAAGCGCTTTAGATAAAAGTTTGAGTTTATCAATTGAATTTGGATTTTATATATATATATACTGTAAAACGATAAAATTTGGCGCATACGTATTTTAGCGCAAACGCAAGTGGGAATGCATTGGCGCAAATAAATTTTAGCGCTTGCACTTGTCAGTAAAATATATAAATGTTATATTTTGTTTTTTTTATCTACACCCGTATTTGACTTTTCGGTTAGTCAAGCACGGAAACACATTATTCGTATATCAGTAAACATTCGTTAACTTTACCGCGGTACGTGTTGCTACCACAGGGACGTGGTACAATGTTAAAATTTATTTCATTTCTATTTTCAATTAAAAGAAATGGAGTATTTACTCATTTGAATTAAGACATTGCATGCATCGACAATTTATTACTTAGATAAAACGGTAATCCTAATCAGGTATTGTCTGCAAGGTCAATCGCCATGCTTGATTGCATTGTTTACCTCGAGGCGATAGATGACTGACACGCCGAGAAGCCAAACTTTGAAGGTGCTAATGATAATAATCGGGTAACAACTACCGAGGTAACAATAGTTTAATTAAATTATAATTTGGTAGAACTTTCTGTCTTCCGAACATGTGCAGTGCTTAGTGTGTATATATAAAATCCAATGACCCTTCGACATTACGTAATCGCGCTTTCCAGTTTACATGTACTTATATAAAAGCTTTGAACACACACAAAAAAAATGATATTTAGAAATCCTTTAGCGCACAATAAATTTTAGCGCTCAGGGGCTCTTGCGCCAAAGGCGCTAAAATTAGTAGTGCGCCAAATATTCTCGTTTTACAGTATATATATATATATATATATATATATATATATATATATATATATATATATATATATATATATATATATATATATAAATGAACATTGATAGAGTTGTATAATATCATGTGGTAACAGTAAATGATACATTTTAGTAGTATGTTCCGGAAAGCCCGTAGATAAATTCCGAAAATGCTGTAGGAAGAAGGAAATACATGTACATTTGTATATCAAAAGCAAATTCTGGATGTGTTTGTGAATGGCACAGCTTTCGTTATAATGATAGAGACTGTAGCAGACAAGGGCGATCTGTGAGGAAATGAATTTATTTATAATTATGTTCAATAACTTGAAAAAGTTAATAAAGTCCTAGATATAGATTAATACTTTACAGCTGCCGGTCCTGTGAAAGGAGCGATCACAAGCAATTAAAGACGTTGACCGACAATAAAAATGCTACTGGAACACTTGTAAGAAAAATAAATTTCAACTGATACGGAAAGGTTTTCACGAGTTGGTTTTGTGCCATCATGCGTGAAATAGCTAGATTTTTGAGGAACTCACGACGCTAGGTTAATGAAGTAAAAAATTTGGATGAGTGTGTTCAATGGGTACAAAGCATGTGACTTAAATTTAAATTTAAAAAGCATGATTTCTATCACTCTCAGAATTCCCATTTCTGCCCCGTTATTAGAGGACTTAAATTTGTATTTACGTAAAGCATAATTTATTCAAAAAACCTTATACATGTACAAAAGAAGTTGAAAACACGTGATGTGGCGTTCTGATAGACATTGTGATATTTCGACGGCGTTTTATCAATGTAAGAGCATTATTTCCATTTATATATAGACAATAAATTCTCAGACAGCTTTTGAATAAATACTGACCACAGAGTCTGACACATCTGTTTTATGTTTTGATATTTAAGTGGAAAGAGGCATTAATAGCAAACTACATGTAGATAACAAGAAAATTTTATGCTGAAAAGGAATGACTTACACATTGTTTCTGAAACGAGTTATTAAAAAAGTTATTTAAAAACAAGTTTCGAAATCAGAAATATAAACAGTATCATTTAACATCACCATATCTCAAATTCTATAGTCAATTTGCAATGACTTTTTAAGCAAAAACAGTAAGTCATTTAGTCAAAATGTTTTTTGTACTAAGTTTTAACATTTTGAAATATCTGATTTTCCCCCCGTTTTTCCCGATTATGACAAAGAGCACATGGTGGATAAGACAGGTCGATAGAGAATGCTTACTTCTCAATTGCACCTGATCTAACCTCTACTGTTTTTGAGGTCCTTCATTGCTTTGCACCTGATTTGAATGGGAATTTTGAGCATGATTACTGTTCGACATATTCGTGTTTTATTCTATCACATGGAATGAAACTTCATGTATCAAAAAATAATGGGATAATGCGCTACATGTAATTTAACAAGATATTTTGTCAATTATTTCTAGTTTCCGTTCGTTTTCTTTGCTTATATTTAACAGGTCGAGGAAACTACCTTATATGGATATTGTTGCGATTGCGCACAGAGGTGCTCACAGCAAACAATGGTCCAATCCAGTGAATGAGCCGAAAAGCATGATGGTCTACTACATGTTTATTTTTACTACAAACACGTGGGTCTGGGAAATTTAGGAATGCGATTTCAAATGACTGCGGGAAAGTCAGCTTACAGTTTTTTGAGATGTGTTTATGAAAAATACGAAGATTAGGTACTAATTAAGATTCTCCATGCTCACATTAACAAACAAAGTCAGTTTTCCTTGTTAAATACTACTTTAAAATATCGCTCACAAAGTCTTCACAAGAAAATAAGACTCAAGTTTTTTAACTCCATATTCGTTAATTTGCCATGCAACTGGTTAAATTAGTTGTTGCTCACTTATTTGTTACTAGAAATTAAAAGTTGCATTTTATAAACAAAATAAAAACCACTTAAGTCTTTTATTATTTACCTGTTATATAAAATCCCGATGCACGTTGATCATAGAACGTGAGTAGCATATGTTTCGAGATGTATACGTAATAAAGATTGACAATACGCGAGCACACTTCAGAGTTGATTGTTTTTTGGACCGAGTAATCCCGTGAAATTGACTTTTCACTGACAGTATGGCACAGGAAAAGCTGTAAACAAACGATTGTTCAATGGAGTGGAGAAAACCCTAATTTTTGTCATTATAAATCATTTGTATATAAATGTGAGCATGGAATTAGTAGATAATTATGTTCATATTGTATTAAGTGTAAAAAATGCTTGGAAAAATGCATCACGTTTTTCCGAGAGCGATTTAAAAAATTGGCCTTTTAGCAAGACACGTGTAGTATTTTTGTAGTAAACCATAATGCAACTCATTGAGCTGATTGGTCGATTTGTCAGTCACGTTGGTTCCTCACTTATCATGTAAATTTATTCTGACGTCACAGAAAATAATTTCCTCGACCTGTTTAAGTGAAAGACAGTATCCCTAAACTTTCTTACTAATCCTTGAAAATTACATAAAGTAGAATGCGCTTAGAATAAATTCAAGATCATTTCAATCACATCACATACAATGAAACTTCTAGCTAAAAATATTAATATCTTACGTGAGATAATTGAATATTTAAATAAAAATGGAAGAAATTGATAGCATTCGTTAGGAAGAAGAAGGTACAGTTTGGGCTGTATTGTGCCTTAAAAATTTATGTTCTTAAAAAGTCATAAAATTCGCTTTAATACATTTATGAGTTGGGTAGATGAATATGATAAATCATTAAGGTATATGGCATGACGGATGACCATTCTGAAAAAAGTTTAATGCAGAAAACTTGCAAAATTACTTATGTCTGTGGTTATTTTCCTTTAGAAAATATAGTCTACAACTGTTCTGAAAGAAAACCCCTCTGAAAATTGATGTCTTTTGCACCTTTTGAGGAAAATCATTACATCACAGTGAACATTTAGGAGGTCATATGGGGAAAGAATTTGTAGAATTTTACTGCATAGAATTCAAATTATTGAGAAATGATGAATTTTAATTTCTTACATCACTTTCATATCTTATATAAATACAGGGCCAAATGTATATTGAAGCCATACCTTATTCTTTAAGTAAAGTTATACCTAAGTTGTGGCCTTAAAATATACTGTAACCTTAACATCTATATATATTGCATTATATTAACAACGAAGTAAAATATCCGTCTCAAGCCCTGCGTTATACTCATGTTTTAATACAAATGAATAGAAAGATATCGATAAGTCTGTATTGACAATATAACAGAACGATCTTTTGTTATAACAATGACAGTTTATGGGGGAGTGTTTTGGTGAAAATATGACAGCGACACATTGCAAAAAATGAGGTCTTTTTACGAAGTGTTAATATACCGACTTTAAACAAACTAGTTGACAAGTATATAATATCAGCTTCGTTGTTATTAGCACGTTTTGTTAAAAATACCCATACTCAGAAAATGCTATTTACCATCAAATCAGTATCTGTTGAGTGACATTATGAATTATTTAGAGGAAATTATACGGAAATATATGGCTTCCTTAAAAATACATATTAATTTATGTGTTATCCAAGTCAATGAAGCATTTCAAGGATTCATAACATAAAAAAAAAATATTTCCCTATTCCCCTCTGAATGTCTAAAAAAACTTATTTCACCTGTCAAGCAGCTGTCCGTTACAACTGCTTGCATTGCGAGGTTGTCTAATGGGCATATGCCGTAATTTTTATTAGTTTCTATGAAAGATCAAGTAAAAAAAGTTGGATTTCTATTGGTCCTTAAGACACATGGAGTGGGTATATTGATATGAATTTCTTTTTATTCCTGTCCAGCTCATTCAAAATGGCATGTGAAGAGGTATAGCAACGATTCATATCATTGGGCAGTATCATATCGTTTTAACAATATTTTTCTCCCTTCGAGAACTTTCTTGATTTTCACCAGAAACAGAATAAAATAGCTTATGTATTTTATATGAATTTTTATTATACCAATAGGAAAAGTTAATGACAGATACGAAGAAGTGAACCTGTTTATGATAGCTTAATTATTACCTGACCATGAGTGTCTTTGAAAACTGTGAATATTTTGAATTAAACATTAAATTTAGGTACAAACATAGAAAATAAGCTATGTGTTTTGTTTATATTCAGCATTATTTTTCTGTCCACTGTGTCTCACAATTAAAAAAAGATTGTTCAAAGAAAAATTGATTCAACTTCAAGAGACACCGTGACGTACAAAGGGGAAAATTGGTAAACGTCGAATTTTTGCATGACTCGTGTTTAATTAATTGTACAAGAAACTAAGATCACGAAAACTTGAATGTATTGTTTGTTAGGATATATGCGGACGGAAGGTGCACAGTTTCGTGAAGTGAGAACTTTGTATTGAGGCACGAAGCATGCTGTGGACATCTGTAGTCTATAAACCCATCATGCCCATGTAAGATTTCCCAGAAAAGGACGTCTCCGTTCAATAATGTCAATTTTCACGATTAAATCCAGTTCATGATGTACGAAGTCTTTTGATTATATTTAGAAAATTTTTATACATGTATAAGTCTTTTTATGGAAACTTTAGGTAGGACAGTAAATAGAATGCATAGGAAATGCATTCTTTTTTGTCTCACGGACGTTTATTTTATTTTGTATCAATTTACTCTGTTGCAGCAACCAGAAGAGTACCTAAGGTACTGAAATATATTACAGACTAAATAATTATATGCAATATAATAAGGGATTGACTTAACTGTTGATCAAATCATTTTTAAAAATAATTTTAGTATCATTTCAATTTCAAAGAAATTCGGTTTATATATGAAATTTTTATACAGCGCATCTTTTCTTTTGAAATTGTCTTGAAGTAGTAATAATCAACAAATCCCCTAAAAATGAAGGCGATATTTATCAAGCTTCGTTAGTGTATTTGTCTGTTTATGTGTGAAGCAAAATTTAGATAATTTTTATGGTATAATACTTTAACAATTTATGCAGGCAAAACAACCTATGGTTATTTCTTAATCATACAGAAGTCTTGCGCAAAAAATTCAAAAAGATTGTGGTCCCCCACTTTCGAATCGGTTTTCAGTGGGTGAGATGCCATTAATTATGGCATATGGTGTCAAGTATAAACACCCTATCATATGTTTTTCAAAAATAATCATCAAAGTTTATTTTTTTTGAAAATTAGGACAAACTTGAAGGTCGAGGTCAAGGGGTGAAAAAAATCACAGCATCCTCGGAAACATGTAATGCATATGTCAAATATGTAAGCCGTATCTCATCTGAATCAAAAGTAATTATTAAAGATAAAACTTTTGAAAGTATATAGGTGATCAAGGTCAGGGTAAAAAATCATGGTATATTTCGAAAGGCCTTGTCAACAGTATTTTACATGTGTAATATGTAAGATCTATCTTTCCTCTTTCAAAAGTTTTTAAATCTTTTTTCAATGACTAATATTGTTATATTTATCATAATGACAAATTTAAAGTAATGTTAGAATTCTTGAGATGAAGGTCAGCCTTTAAGGTCAAGGCCAATGGGTCAAAAATTAAGACGATGGTCATATTTTGTATTATTTTTAAGCTGGAACAGTATGTAAATAATATGTATACAGTTAAGGGGTTGTCATCTTTTTTTGAAATATAATATTGATAAATAATACTTGATTGTGAATCTTTATTTTTCATTATAATTTCATTGATTATCATGTTAATGTATTATTACCTACTATTGTATTTTGACCAATTATACAAGGAGAGGGTGTACATAGGCATTGCCTGCTGCCCAATCCTGATTGAATTACTCAATAAAATATGTTTAAAGTATATTTTGACCATCATGTTTCCTACAATTGAAAAGTAATTTTTTAGAAACAAAGTCGAAAACGGATCACTGTGTAGCCAATTAACCGCGAGGGCTCATGGCAATTGTGAAAAGTCGAAAAGAAATGCATGCTTCTCCCCGGCATGTGATCCAATCTCTTGCGTTACAAGGAAACCATGATTTTGTCCTGTTCACGATTCATTTTGTTCACAGTATACGTAAAGCAAATTTCCTTTCATTGTTTAAACTTTTTTCCATTGATCAAATGATGACATCCTAGCGTTCAGATAATGTAACATAAATAGCAAAACACTCATGTCCTATTGCTATTAGTATTCGTCCTTCATTTTAACTTTAATTTTTGACCATTTTTAACGTCTACAGAACCCTTGTCTTATGGGTGATAGGGGAAAAAATTGCGAATTTTACGCCCTCCAATTATTAAAGAAAACGCAACCATAAAAATGTTGTATTCTTTAGAATCTTATTTTTCACTTAAGAAAAAATTAACAGTAAAACTGTTGATATGATTAGATATTATATATTAAAAAGGCCCAAGGATCATAAGACCAAACAGAAGGAAAACTGATCTTTTACATATAATTATGTTGAACTTTAAATCAATCTGTATTCTGCATAAAACCTCTTCCCTCTGCTCAACATGGGGAGATGAATGTAAAAAAATTGTCGGCAGGGGATGCTCACTCCTCCATGGCATCTGATCCCACCTCTGATGTTTTGGAGGTCCGTGTTTGCTCTGCTCCTGTCTTGTATTGTTTTATGGACTTTTGATCTGGAATGCTGTTCGTTTTCTCTATATGTTTCATTTTATGGATATAATTCACAGTCCTTGTATAATTGGTAGAGCCTTGAAGGAAATTTGCTTTTTGTACTGCTGTTTCGAACTCTCTTATAACGAGTCAAAATGAATAGAACTTATATTCAGTGACTTTGCTGACTGATTTGATATGTAGCAGTTATATATCTTGTAATCGGCAATTATCTTATGGATGAAAAGCAGTGGTAATGATCACCCGGAATGGGTTTTATAAATCATACTCTAAAACTGCATTAATGATACACAAGATTCATATATTTCTGTCCCACTTTTTGTAAAACATACAAACTAAAAGAATACATTTGATGAACAAGAATGCTTTATTAAAACTATCATTAAAATCCATGGTCCCTGCTTCAAGGGTTCTGGTAAAGGGGCGGGCTGTATTGAAATAACTTTAGTGGGGATGCAATACTCTAATTTTTGGCAAGTGTTCTTTACTCCTTGGTATAGAGCAGAATTATTAAGAGTCAAAATCAGCAAGCATCGAGCATTGAATGGAAAGTCAAAATTTTATTTTTTCAAAAGCTTTTGGTATATGAAAGATTTTGTCCTACCTAATGCTTAAACACAATTAAAATTTTTTTTCGAACGTATGAAGGGACTGGTATCCAAGGAAATTCATTTCCTTAGCAACGGGTTCATAAATCCTTATGAAAATCAATGATTTTTAGACATTTTTCTATGAATATGCTTTCTGAACGTGATAAGATAAGGTATTTGGGTTACTTTATATGTTTAAAGATGGAATTACTTTATTCTCCAAAAAAGGGAAAAACAAAATTTCTTTAGTGATATTGTTGCCATGACAACGGGAAAAGAACATGGCGTCAATGCTTATAAATTTGGAAGAAAATTACATATGTTTATCACTATATACACAAAATCTACAACCACTGCTGGAAAAATGAAAGATGTGATCTTGTTAGGGGTTATCTATATGTCATATCTATACAATAAAATTTACAGGCAACTTTAGTAGAAAAAAGTTACAAATGGTTTAAAATGTGTGAAAATCTGGCAATAATAAGCTTTTTTTGAAGGGATGGGGTAATTTGAATACATGTACAGTGTTCATTATATTGGTCATATTGGTTCTGATCAGAGCATACTCATAATATTGCTATTGTTAATAAATAAATGCACACTCAATTTCAAAAGGAATTTTATATTCCTCACAAACGAAACTTGGAAAAGGGGGGGGGGGGGGGTAGGAATCACCTTGTTCACCCATCCATATGTATGTAACATTTTGCCTTGTCAATAACATTTCAATGAAGTGCAACTGAAAGTTCATACTTGATATTAAGATTGCTTGTGATCTAGAGATGTGTCAAAAACTTTAACCAAGGTCATTTGAACAAGTTCTAGGTCATTGGTAGAAGAATAGTGCAATCTTTGCCCATTCTGTAACATTCTAATGAAAAGACTTGAAGTTTCATCTCGGGGATTATTTTTGAGCTGTGGGTTTGTCATGACCTTGAACAAAGTTCATTTGGACATGTTTGACCTTGACTCAAGGACATAGCTTTTTCAAGGTCATTGCAGTAAACGTGTACTATATGAGTTTGGCACATTTACATATTTAACTTCCAATGAAGAGAAATTGGAAGTTTGTGCTCAATACAACGGTTTTACTACTTATGACTTGAGTATACATGTATGTCATAGTCATTTTTGGTATGTATATATTTTAAAAAGGTTTTAAATCAATATTTGGACCTTTTTTGAAAAAAAAAAAACATTTAATGAAATAGCAGGAGGGTGGGTATCATTTTATGAGCTTGCTCACAATAATTCTAGTTTATGAAAGAGTCACTATGACAGCTCACATAATTTTAAAGTAAACCATATCAATCAGGCATGCTGGTTTGGTTAGGTTGGGTTGGTTAGGGGGGATTCCCCACCCAATTTTTTTCTCAACATAACCTGATGTTAACCCATCTTGAAGGGCTATATATATATATATATATATATATATATATATATATATATATATATATATATATATGAATGTCTAAACTTGAACTGACCCTAAAAGATATTCATTAATAACCCTAATGGGCAAATCCTTTAAATGGCATATATCAAAATTTTGGTTGTACAAATGTATTTAAATTTAAAAACATTTTGAAAACAATGTAGAAATCAGAAGAGAATGACAAATATGAATATTTCACACATAATATATATGTAATGGTTAGGGCCGTGGATATCAGCCTGGATAGCTCGGTGGGTGGAGCACCTGACTGGAGGTGCAGGGGTCCCGGGTTCGATTCCCGGTCCAGCCACGCATTTTCTCCTATCCTGTTACAGATTTGGTGCCGTTGACCACCCCTGGAATTGCAGGTGAAAGTCCTGCCAGGGGCAATAAGAACTTGGGTTGTGTCTTCGAGGGCGAAGACCATTTAAGGAGGGAGGAATGTAATGGTTGGGGCCGTGGATATCGGCCTGGATAGCTCAGTTGGTAGAGCACCTGACTAGAGATACAGGGGTCCCGGGTTCGATTCCCGGTCCAGCCATACATTTTCTCCTTTCCTGTTACAGATATAATACCTAGAGAGACACAACATAAATTTGAGGAACGTGTCGTCAGACTTTAAACAAGTTCATCATCATCATCATTTTCATTTCACTCACACCAACATCAGTGGTACATTAGGAACGATATATAAATAAGCGCTCTTTCTTTTTTCTCACAAAAACATTTTGTCAGTTTTGAAATTAATTGATTGATCATTTAATATTGACCTTGTTTTAATTATGATACTTCAAAATGCAGAATATAAAGATATGTTTCAGATTCTTCTACTATCTAATGATTATGAATCTGCATGCTAAAAATTGATAGTTATTAGATTTACATCAATAAAAAAATGCTAACAGACAAACAAAGAATGTTACTCTTGGATTGAACATTTTTTTATGCACTTTCATGAATACACTGTACAATTTATGGATCTATTTTCTGGATCCCTGAGTCTCCGGTAACACTATCCACTCACTTCCAGCATCAATGGTCTGTACTGTAATAATGTATTATAATCTGAAAAAAGTGATAAAATTAAAATATAAAAATATTATTATACAGCTTTGCCGTCATATAGTATACTTAGAACCATTTCTAGTTGAGCTTGGGGAATTATGATGAATGCAAAGCATGTTTATTGGAATCAACTAAATTCCAAGAAATCTCAATGGTTTATCATTTTATTTTAAAAAGTTAACGTTTTTACTAAATGTATTATTTACATGTTTTTCCTGTCTAATTCTATATCAGCTCATCCAACTCTGTTTCCGCTTCTTTCCGAGTTTGGCTTTAAAGTGCCGAATTTCATTCTAAAAAAAGAAGTATACAACACAAAGTTGAGACCATGGCACATTGATTTTAGATATTCTTTAAATTTAAAAACTTGCAATAAAAAGGTCAATTGGTTCTAGGTTTTGTCAAAACTCTAAATCATGCTTTTCATTTCTTTCCAATAACCCCCCCCCCCTTCAAGAAAAAAAATGGAGTATAGATATTCATTTCATAAATTTACGTGCTTTAAATCTAATGCATGATGCTTATTATTTGAACCCAGTTGACTTAAATTAGTTCAGTGGTACGGAGAAAATGCTAGCTGAATATGAATTTTCTTTTATAAGTAAACACTGGATGACAACAGCTTAAAAAAGTTTTTTTTTTAATTAATTATTTTACTGTGGTATATATACAATTCAGTTACTACTAATCCACTACAGTACATAATACATTTGTCTGTATGAAAATACTTCCAAGGTAATCCCCTTTCCTAAACTGAAATATATTAAGTACAGAGTTAACCCCCTGCCCCCTTTTCTTTTTTACGGACGCCACAACAAAGGTCATTCCATTTTACAAATATTTCATAATAGTGTTGGTTTTCATAAATTCATAATTTTTCATGTAAAAAGCAGGTATTATCTTTAAATAATAAATAAAGATATCTACTATTATATACAAAATTTTATTTACCTGACCATCAAAAAAGTTAAATTTATTATAGCTGGTGAGTGACTTTTGCTACATACATACCGTGAATACAACAAATTAAAATTAAACAAAATTCAAATTAAACTTTAAAATTTGGGATAAAGTTATGTGACTGATAATGACCAACTTTTTCACGTTAGGCCCGTAGATACAATCTAAGTTGGGGGATTTAATTTCATTTGCTCATATTATAGTTTAATATCGGCTATATTTATTTGTGGGGGGATACCCCCCTCTTCCTGGTTCCTCAGGCCATGCATAATCTTTTCTTTTTTGTTATAAAATACTAAAAGTTATGCTAACATAATTAATCAGAATTAAATTAAAATGTGCAAAAACACTTGCCAAGTGTTAGATATTTTATTGCATGGTTAATTTATGCTATACATTCTTCAGTAACTGTTGTAATGGTAAATAATAAAAATTTCAATCACTCACCGTAATTAAGACTCATGAAAACGCCAAAACTGAGGCTCAGACTGCTCCAAGTTTGTAATTTTCTGCTAGTCTTCTGTACATTGCTATTGAAAACAATGTAAGCAAACTACCGTTTATTCCTCCTATGTTAGAGAGCTACACCAAAGGGAGGTAATTTGAAGCAAAAGTTACAGAAAATTGTGGATTTAAATCAGTTATCATATATAAATGCTTTAGTTGCCTGCAGATTTTTTTCTTGATTTTTCTAGAAGAAATACTGTTGAATAAATATCTTATGTTGATAAGCTTTAATGTGGTTGTAGATTTCTTATAAAGTACTTCAAATGTGCTGTTTTTTAAAGCAAAACAAACCTCCAAAAACTAGTTATATAAATCAAAAGGTGAAGAGAATTTCAAAAATCACCAGTTGTTAAAATAGAGAATATTTATATAAATAAAATAATAATGTAAAAAGCTTTTTTTAATGACTAGTAATTAAAAAGTATTTGTTTAACCATAAATTCAAGTGTCATGATAAAGTACAAAACAAACTATCTGAAAGGCGCGTGGTTTCCATAGCAACAATGCGAAAAATTATTTTTTGCTTGCTTTTTTCTATCATACCCTTTGTTCTGAAAATTTATATATGAGTTTTAACCAAATCTATTTCTATGCCACTTTCCACATTTTTTAACTAAATGCTCGATGCTTGCTGATTTTGACTCTTAAGTACATAGTTGAGGTTAGGGCGGTGCTATATTCAGCATTCAGGAAAAATGCACCATTTCCTGGAATGTTTTACTCTGCTTTTGAGTATTAGCAGTAATTGAAGAACGGTATATACTTACATTCATAATGAGCAAAAGAGCCGCTTCTAAAATTTTGAAATTGATTGCCATTAAATCCGAGATTTTTTCCAGAAAAAAGTATTTTTCTGTTAGTGATTCACATGATTTGTTTTTTATAAACATACACTAAGCAATTGAAACCTATTTTTGTATTCATATGAAACAAAATTTGTTCAAAAACTTATACTGTACATGTATGTGAAAAGAAAATAACACTTGTTGCCTTTAACTCGACATTTAGATATTTAGACGACGCATTGTCAATTAGCAATTGATTGACAAAATTTTTTTCCTCCATTTTTATGTCGATATGATATCTTGAAATATTAGATACCACAGAGTTTAGCTCATTTGTTTCATATTTAGATAGATGTTAATGGTAATCTAACAACACAGCTTCATGATAATAATCATTACATCAACTTCCCTTACGTATGCAGCAATCTATCTTTACCACTTGCATACGGGGTTTACATCTTTCGGTTGATTCGATACTCAAAATTATGCACCTTTTATGAATATTTTGTAAAACGTGGTGAGTAATTGATAAAAATGTTGATGAAACAAGAATATAAGCAGTTTTGTTTGAAGTCATCATTTCGCAAGTTCAATTGTCAATTCAATGATAATGTCAGCGAATACAATCGATCATTAAAGTCAAATGCTGATGGAAGTTTTTCATACTTATTGTTAGACCAATATTTACACGCTAAATTGTCGACGGATTTTTCCCGTTATTTCCCTATCATTACAGGGAGCACAAGACGGGCCGGGTAACCGGTCATCAGGGGATGCTCATTCCTCCATTGTACCTGATCTCACATCTGTTGTTTTTGATTTCCGTGTTTTCTCTGCTCCTATTTTGTTTTGTTTTATTGACTTTTGAGCTTGAAAACTGTTCGTTAACTCCATTTAATTTATTGTAATATTTTAATAAAAAGCATGGCATTTAGTAGATATCCATGAGTTTAGATTATGGCATTATTTGTTAAGGAATTATTTTCCTTACAGTTGTATCATCATAAAATGTACACGTTTCCATTATTACTGTAAATCTTCAATCCTAGAAGTAATGGTAATGTCTAAGAATTGATCCAGTGTGTGATTCAGGTTTAAAGAGTTCAAAGACGTCCTTCTATGGAAAAAAACTGGGGCTCCTTAAAAAACTAAAATTTACTGTGTCAAGAGATATTCTATCCCAGATGTATATATCTTTTATTAGACCACAACTTGAATATGCTGTTGAAGTTTGGTCTGGATGCACAAAAACAGATATTGAGAATCTCAAAAAATTACAATTATTTGCTGCAAGAATAGTAACTGGGCTTACAATTATTGCCTCAAGAAATTCATTATATTTGAAAACAGGTTGGGAACCATTGGAATATACAAGAAATAGGGCAAAACCAATAACAATGTATAAAATGCACAATAATTTAGTACCTAATTATTAACAAAACTTAGTACCTGATACAAGAGGCAAAATTTCAGCATACACTACCCGGAATTCTTTAAATTATTCTTTGCCAAAAATACAGATTAGAACTCTATAATAAATCATTTATTCCCGATACTGTTAGAAAGTGGAATTCCCTTAGTCTTCAACCAAGGGAGGCAACTTCTATCAATTTTTTTAAAAAACTATCTGCTAAATAGTAATGTAAAACCTCCGAAATGTTTTTCTTATGGAAATAGGTTTTTGAACATAATTCATACAAGATTAAGACATAATTGTATTTTAAAATCTGACTTCTATCGCTGCAATATAATAACCAGTCCTAATTGTTCTTGTGGACTACCAGAAGATGCATATTATATGTCCTTTGTTTGTAAATATTATTTTAAAGCAAGAAATTCCTTAATGAATCACATGTTATAGATGTGCATTTAATGCTATGGGGCGATGATTCTCTTACTATTATATTTGTACATTTAAAGATTTTTTTTCTTTTCTATTGCTTTTCTATTGCTTCGATGTATACAATGTACATGTATGTAGTACACCTTATGTATATATGTTTGTTTTTTTTAATTTTGGCAATTTTACAAAATGTTGTATTAGGAGAGGACTATCTAAGTTACTGAACTTGTGTCCGATCCTTTTGACTTTGTTCAATAACATAGGTTCAATTCAATTCTAAGGACGTGTTGATGAACATAGGTTGAGTCATGGTAGAGGAAAAGTTAAGAATGTAAAAATAGTCTTATCAATTAAAAGCCTAGATATATTAAGTGACATCTAAATTTTCAAAAGATTTCTGTCCTTTTTTTAAAAAGTGATTTTACACGAATTTTCTTTTTCTAATGTTTTGGTTAATTTGCTCTCAACAGTAGCAGTTTTACAAAGTGGAGATCCTACAAAACAGACATTTTGTTTACTCTGTTTTTTAAAATCAGGATATCCCATATAAATGCTACCCAGTATTCATTTATAACTAAACAGGTTTGCTTTTTTATTAAAAAGAAATTAGACCCTGAGGACACCCTCTTTTTGTAAAAACAATTTTTAATTGTCTGTATTTTCAATTTCTTATTCAAGAAAAAAATCAACATTTTGTCCAGTTTGCTGACACTTATTGTAATTTAGATATTTAGAGTCGTATGTATCTAATTATTATCTATTTCAATCTCAAACATGACAAGGTTAAAATGGCTCTCACTTATTGTCTGGTACAAAGATAAACGATATTAGCTCTTTAAACATAAAGCATGCCTTGTAGTTTGTTCTGTGCATTAAGGCAAACACTGACTCTTTTAAAAACAATCTATAGCTTATTTAGATTTTTGGTTCGTGCAATGACTTTTCAATTTAAACAAGAATTCAATGACAAAATATTGAACGACGCTATTTTTTAGGGTAAGGGGTGTGTGGTATACCGTATATACTTGCCTATAAGTGACTCTATGTCCGACTTGTAGGAAAACATTGTTTTTTTTTTAGGGCGGCAAATATTGTATTTTATAGCCATTTCCGTTGACTATCGTTGAATAAAGTCTGGTTATTGTATCATTATGTATTCTAAGAAAATGCATAAAGTACAAGAATTTACAAATTTGTTTGACTTTATTTGCATCTTTTTGTTCATTACTGTTTTTATGGTATGAAAATAATTATTGGCTTATTCTCTACAGATATTATTTTATAAAATCAGCTTAAAACTTTAGAGTGGTGTTTTGAAATTGTCAACTGATTCTGGCAAAATTTAAGATGAGTTATAAGTTTGTATATGGCAACTACCTCCAAAATTACCTCAAAAATCACAACCGATTAACTTATAGGTGAGTACATACCGTAAGTAGAATTATACCAAGAATTAAATAGGTCTGTTCTAGGCTGCACCCCTAAGTTTCAGTTATATGGTGTATAGTGGGATCAATTCTATACGAAATTTTCCCTAACAAGTAAAGGACTACTTAATATTATCAATCCCCTTTAAATATAAAAATTGCTTGATAAATGATTACAAGACCGATAGCAAAGCAGCATGAAAACTATTTTTTAATTTTCCTAAAATTTTACAGAGTAAAAATGCATGTCATTATAAAAGAAAACAAATGAGTTAAAATGCTGAAATTGTTTATGTACAGATGGATTTTTTGGTAAATTATTGATGTACATATACATTGTAGATTCTTTTTTGAATTCTTGATATCCCCGTTCTGATTCATCTCGGCCGAAACCAGTAGTCCTTTTTTTCTTAAACGTTCATACACTCGTACAATATAAAATACGAAGCAATCAAAAGAAAAAAAAGCAAGCCAATTTCAAATCCTAATGTAAAATTCTATAAGTGATTTAAGAAAAAAAGCAAGCCAATTTCAAATCCTAATGTAAAATTCTATAAGTGATTTAAGAAAAAAAAGCAAGCCAATTTCAAATCCTAATGTAAAATTCTATAAGTGATCTAAGAAAAAAAGCAAGCCAATTTCAAATCCTAATGTAAAATTCTATAAGTGATCTAAGAAAAAACCACCAGCCTACTGCTTTATGAGTTCTTTAATTCCAGAATAAAACATACTCCAGAGGCTATTGCGACCAGCATTCCAATAATACAAAACGCAAAGGCAAAGTGAAAGTTGAAAAGACTGGATCCACCTGTTATACCTTCCATCTTTCCAGCGTATGTAGCAATTGAGAGAAGGACACAGAACGCTGTAAAGGAAAAAAAGATACAAATAAATAATTAAAATCAATTTTTCCATTTTTTACGGATGTTGTTGAAATATTTCATTAAGATGAGATTATATGCGAATTTTTTTTCTTTCTAGAAAATACTAATAATTTTACATGTAAATAATTCCAAAATGTTGAAGAAAAAAGCCAATCAATGAATAAAATTAAAATCAAATCTAGGAGATATCCAAAAAATAATCTTTTAAATCACGATCTCAAGACGATTTAACCGTTAATTTTAAATTGACTAAATACATAAAAAAGCAAAATTTCCTTTCAAAAATGATTTTACCCATAGGAATCATTTTTATTTGTAAACTGTAAACTTACCTCCCACAAACACTGCGCCCATGGCAGCAAATAAGATGATCTTTCTGTCTTTTAGGACAAACAGCTTTAAAGCAGAACACACAACGGCAGCTAGAAAGGAAATAAATGCAAGGATGGCAAACGCTTGTGAGGCCTTAAGCCAATCTGAAATACAAATCATTATTTTTAAATTTTTGAATAGTCTTATTGTTAAAAAATTAAAATACAAAAAGAAAATCACGTTAAGGTTTTATGTGTGTATGAGAGAGAGAGAGAGAGAGAGAGAGAGAGAGAGAGAGAGAGAGAGAGAGTTAATGTTAAAATGTTTTCAATTTTTAATTAAAAAGTTAATTATGAACAAAAAAGAGTAAATATATATATCAGGTGTTTCGGTTTATGTCAATCATATAATAACGCGTTGTTTGATTAATCTTTCAAATTGTTTAAAAAATGTTTTTGTTAATACTTGCATCAATCAACAACAACTACAATGAAGCGCATTGAAGTGGTAAAATTTTCCGTTTGGACGAAACGTTCTGAGTCATGTTTTGAACGTCAATTATAACATAACCACACGCCCATTTCTTTAGAAATGAGAAAGGAATATTCGTCGTAATGTTTTAGGACACTACACTTTTCGCGACAAGCAACATGAGTTACGCTGAAATGAAGATTTTTAAATAAGAAAGAGCTATGTATAGAGTTCCTGCTTATGTAAAACACGCATTGCACCGATTTTGTACATAATTATGATTTTATCATGTTTATTGGAGTTAGCATAGCACATGTATCAGTCGAACACCTGCTTATTCGGTGTTTATGTAGACCGTCAATTTCATTGGCTATTATATTTATGAAATACCTGTTCTACAGGTATTCGATTGAATCATTTGACCGATTTTTCTTTTCTAATGAAATGGGCTTGTCTAAAGATAGCTCAAAACGTTTCATCGAAGCAGAAAATTTTTCCACTTCAATGCTCTTCATTGTATATAAGCCCATAAAACAAGGTTTGTCATTACCTTTTGGATTTATAATATCTCCACAGCCACTATTTAACACTAAACCACAACCTTTCCAAAGACCGTAGTGTATGGAATGTGATCCAATATCTGCATTAATCCAGTAGGGTGAAGCAAACCCGATCAGATGGAATACGAAAGCAATGATTGCCAAAATGAAGCCGATTTACATAGCCTTGATCTCCATTTCCTCGGTATTTAGTATTATTCCTATGTAAAAAATACCATTGATCTTTTAATTATTTATAGTTCTTAAAAGACCACTTCAATTTCGTTTACTTGGACGCTATAAGTTAGCTTAAGGTAGTCCGATCCTCAGGTTTATAAAATAAGCATTTAAATTATCAAAACTACTCATAAAAGTATCTCTGAATCCACAAGAGAAATTGTCATGATTTTCATACTTATTTGGTATTTTTTGTCTTCTATTTCCGTCATGTGTTCTATAATACATAGTGAAAAAGGCTTTTGTTATCATTGCAAGACACCACATATCACTTCTTATTTCATTTCATGCTAATAAGCATTTGTATCTAAGGCTGGATTCAAGAAAATCTTATTTGTCTAAAACTGTATTAATTTTTTTTCCTTTTATAGGGTAAAAATGTAAACTTTTATAAGACCTTTTCTAAGACTTCCAAAAACCATGAATCTTATAAAGATGAATAATATGAAAATTGTTGCATAAATAAATTTCATTTTCAAGCCTTATTTTGATGCATTTCAAATTAAATATTAATTTTTGGAGTTATCCTTCCTGGCTGAGGATGGGATCTCCTTAAGGTTCACTAAGAAATGAAATGACAAAAAAAAAATAATAATAATGATAAATAAATAAATTATTTATTTTTTACTGATACTACTGCAAAATGCATTTTAATTTAATATAAATACTTTAGTAGTAATATATTTTCAATGAAAAAAAAATTAAGTTTTTGCGACCACTTCAAATCTATGGGCCACAGTCGTGTTACAATCAGGGACATTAACATATTGGCCATAGTCTATATTAGAGATGTTTCTGAATATGAATCGAATCCGATTCAAAAATGAGAAAACATTAATTAGAAAAAGAATTTTCCTAATTATGCTATTAAACATGTCATGTACATGAAACGATAAGGGAAATAAAAAGTGGAAGGTGTTTATTTTTGTCAATGGGATTGTTATTGTTTTAAAAAGGTCAAATCAAATTCCTTGGACTGAATGACAGATCAGGTACCCTTTGAATTCACGGGAAAACCTACTCGTAAAGGAATATCGTTGTATTTTTCATTAGCTTACATTACTTGGTCCTCGCAAGAATCGTGATCTGAGCCTTATTTTGTCTAAATGTATCCATACGAGTCATCCTATATATTTATACGTAATTGAAAATTATGTCGGATATTTTTTTTCACAAACCATGGCCATAAACTTTTTCGCATCCCAAATCTGTGTCCAATGTTTTCGGTCATTGGCCTTGATATCAACAAGTTTCTTGTTTCATCGCTTTCTTTCACAAATTTCTCGAAATATTTCCTTGATTGGCATAACTTGTTATAATGTGTAGTAAAAAGCTTTTAAGTTGTCAACCACATCGCAGAGTTTTTTTTTTGTCTGCCTTCTGTCTTCATTGAGCAATTGAACGTTTCTCACTAAACTGGTAGGTTTCGTATGTATTGATAACATACTAATTACTACATTAGGTATGTAATATAGTATCTGTAGGATGCAACTACAGTCTCGGAGCTAATTCTTAATGAGAGTAAAACTCTACAAAGTTATTTTATTAAGACAAACTGTAATTTTGCGGAGTTTATTAATATGACCCCCCCCCCTCCGACTGGTTCACCTTTGACACTTCAAACACACTCCCTAGCCCATGAGAAAAAATCTAGCTAACTTGATAGACTCATAGATTTTTTACTTTGTTACATCCATTTAGTAATACGATTAAAATCATGAACATATTTCTTGCAGGATATTTGTTGATGTACATGTATGTGTGTGTGTGTGTGTGTGGGGGGGTTACAAACACAAATGTTTTTTTTACAGGTTATACCAAAGACAAAACATCAGTAATCGTATTCTCGGTGTATGATTTAGAAATACGTCTATTTTCAAATCGGGATCGGAATCCCTCCGATTCAGATTCGTTTCATATTCATTTTTTTCAGATTCGGATTTTCATATTCAGAAACATCTCTATTAACAAAATCTGTCATCAGAGGAAAAATCAGACTTTATCCATATTCCTGTTACATTTGTATTAGCATTAAATGCTTGTTCTTAACATATGGAGCACAGAAATTGAAGTAATATATAATCCGTTCAAATCCTCGTGCAGCACAACTTTTTTCAAAGGGGAATTTGTGTTTGCAGCTAAAGAAATGGCGGATTGATTTTAAAATAGGTTACCTGATTGATATTTTCTAGGTAAGTGGTTAGGATTTTTGTGAGAAACATGTGCAAAATTTTGTATAGAACTACATAGATTAGGATACAAAGTTGTATATTTAAGCACTAATGAAAACGTTCAATGACTTTATATTCTGTAAATTGTTAATTGTTTTGTCATTTCAAAATCAGTCTAAAATATTTTATATCAACACATGCATCATTTTTTTGGTTGTGCCAAGCATTCTTAAAGCTTTTAGTCTCCCAAATAAACAAGCTTGAGTTGCATGTCTGTTTGATAATTTCCTTTTTCATAAATTAATATGCATTCAAATCTCCATTTACAATGAAGCGCACTGAAATGGTAAAATTGTCTGTTTGAATGGAACGTTTTGAGCTATCTTTAGAACGTTGTTTGTCATGGGATGACACGCCCACTACTTAAGAAATAGATAAAACGGTCAATTTGTTTCTTCGAGTACCTTCCGCCGAAACATGGCTGAAAAATTGCCGACTCGGCGTTAAAAAATATTCAATCAATCAACCTGTAGAACAGGTTTTCCATAAATATAATAGCCAATCAAATTGACAGTCTAAATAGACACCGAGTAAGCACGTGTTCGACCGAAACATATGTGTTCTGGTAATTTCAATAGACATGATAAATTCAAAATTATGCAAATATTCGTTGCAATTTGAGTTTTACAGAAGCGGGGAGTCTCTAACTCTCCCTACTAATCTTTTTAAAGCTCCATTTCAGTGGGACACCCCACTCTTTGCGACAAGTAACATGACTTACACCGTAATTGAGATTTTTAAAGTTATAAGTCAGAGAGATTAAGAGCCTTCCAGCTTCTGTAAAACACTGTATTGCAACGAATTTGTACATAATTATGAATTTATCATGTTTTCATATTGGAGTTTCCATAACACATGTATTGGTCGAACACACGCTTACTCTACAATGAAGCGCATTGAAGTGGTAAAATTTTCCATTTGGACGAAACGTTCTGAGTCATGTTTTGAACGTCCATTATAACATAACGACCCGCCCATTTCTTAAGAAACGAGAAAGCAATATTCCTCGTAGTGTTTTAGTACACTACACTTTCCGAGACAAGCAACACGAGTTACACTGAAATGAAGATTTTTAAATAAGAAAGAGCTATGTATAAAGATCCCGCTTAAGTAAAACACGCATTGCAACAGTTTTGTTCATTTTATGATTTTATCATGCTGATTGGAGTTACTATAACACATGTATCGGTCGAACACGTGCTTACTCGGTGTTTATGTAGACCGTCAATTTCATTGGCTATTATATTTATAAAATACCTGTTCTACAGGTATTCGATTGAATCATTTGACCGAATTTTCCTTTCTAAAGAAATTTGCGTGTCTAAAGGTAGCTCAAACATTCCGTCCAAACAGAAAATTTTACCACTTCAATGCGCTTCATTGTATGTTTATGGAGACCGTCAATTTGATTGGCTATTATATTTAAAGAAAACCTGTTCTACAGGTATTGGAATGAACCATTTCACCGATTTTTCCTTTCTAAAGAAATAGGGTCATTATATGACAATCAATGCTCTAAAGATAGCTCAAAACGTTCCATTCAAACCGGAAATTTTACCATTTCAATGCGCTTCATTGTGCGTGTAAAAAAACGAGATGTTTTAGCGTTGTTTGGGATGGGTTTTAAATGCCATGGTTATAATATCCTTTAAGAGTTATCTTTTAAAAAAAATTGGAATTCCACTAACCCACGCCTGGAAGATAAGCGATATCAAATATACTGACACGCAAAAGAAACGCAACACCGTAATTTAGGGGGAAATAATTATGTAAAGTAGAGAATTTTGTATCTTAAAATTATGAATGTCTTCAATTTGGTAAACATCGGAAATTTAACGGTTGAACGATTTCCATACCATAACCGGAAGTCAAGTTTGAGTCTGCTTAACATAAATCAAAAATTGCATGTTTAACAAAACATTTGGCAATATTATGGAGTTTTAAGAGTTTTTTACTGTTCATCATAAGTAATGCAGCAATATTTCAGGAAAATAAACTCTCCTTTCGTTTCCCGTAACGAGGCTAGGGCTACTTGAAAATAGCTTATGTACGCATTTCCATTGCTCTAGCTGGAAAATTTCAATGTAAAGCTGATGGAGAGTTGCTGATGCGAAATTTCTCTACATTACGCCTCAAATGGGTCTTACGTACAATGAAGCGCATTGAAGTGGTAAAATTCTCCGTTTGGATGAAAAGTTCTGAGTCATGTTTTGAAGGTCAATTATAACATAATGACACGCCCATATTTTTAGAAACGAGAAAGTAATATTCGTCGTAGTTTTAGGACATCCCATTCTTCGCGACAAGCATCATGAGTTACACTGAAATGGAGCTTTAAAAAAAAATAGAAGAGGGAGTTAGATACTCCCCGCTTCTGTTAAACACAAATTGCAATGAATATGTACATATTTTTGAACTTATCATGTCTACTGAAGTTACCACAACACATGTTTTGGTCGAACACGTGTTTACTCGGTGTTTATTTAGATCCTCAATTTGATTGGCTATTATATTTATGGAAAACCTGTTCTACAGGTATTTGAAGAAACAACTTGACCGTTTTATCAATTTCTAAAGAAATGGGCGTGTCAAAAGATGACAATAAACACTCTAAATATAGCTCAAAACGTTCCATTCGAACGGAAAATTTTACCACTTCAATGCGCTTCATTGTATGTTTATGGAGACCGTCAATTTGATTGGCTATTATATTTAAAGAAAACCTGTTCTACAGGTATTGGAATGAACCATTTCACCGATTTTTCCTTTCTAAAGAAATAGGGTCATTATATGACAATCAATGCTCTAAAGATAGCTCAAAACGTTCCATTCAAACCGGAAATTTTACCATTTCAATGCGCTTCATTGTGCGTGTAAAAAAACGAGATGTTTTAGCGTTGTTTGGGATGGGTTTTAAATGCCATGGTTATAATATCCTTTAAGAGTTATCTTTTAAAAAAAATTGGAATTCCACTAACCCACGCCTGGAAGATAAGCGATATCAAATATACTGACACGCAAAAGAAACGCAACACCGTAATTTAGGGGGAAATAATTATGTAAAGTAGAGAATTTTGTATCTTAAAATTATGAATGTCTTCAATTTGGTAAACATCGGAAATTTAACGGTTGAACGATTTCCATACCATAACCGGAAGTCAAGTTTGAGTCTGCTTAACATAAATCAAAAATTGCATGTTCTACAAAACATTTGGCAATATTATGGAGTTTTAAGAGTTTTTTACTGTTCATCATAAGTAATGCAGCAATATTTCAGGAAAATAAACTCTCCTTTCGTTTCCCGTAACGAGGCTAGGGCTACTTGAAAATAGCTTATGTACGCATTTCCATTGCTCTAGCTGGAAAATTTCAATGTAAAGCTGATGGAGAGTTGCTGATGCGAAATTTCTCTACATTACGCCTCAAATGGGTCTTACGTACAATGAAGCGCATTGAAGTGGTAAAATTCTCCGTTTGGATGAAAAGTTCTGAGTCATGTTTTGAAGGTCAATTATAACATAATGACACGCCCATATTTTTAGAAACGAGAAAGTAATATTCGTCGTAGTTTTAGGACATCCCATTCTTCGCGACAAGCATCATGAGTTACACTGAAATGGAGCTTTAAAAAAAATAGAAGAGGGAGTTAGATACTCCCCGCTTCTGTTAAACACAAATTGCAATGAATATGTACATATTTTTGAACTTATCATGTCTATTGAAGTTACCACAACACATGTTTTGGTCGAACACGTGTTTACTCGGTGTTTATTTAGATCCTCAATTTGATTGGCTATTATATTTATGGAAAACCTGTTCTACAGGTATTTGAAGAAACAACTTGACCGTTTTATCAATTTCTAAAGAAATGGGCGTGTCAAAAGATGACAATAAACACTCTAAATATAGCTCAAAACGTTCCATTCGAACGAAAAATTTTACCACTTCAATGCGCTTCATTGTATGTTTATGGAGACCGTCAATTTGATTGGCTATTATATTTAAAGAAAACCTGTTCTACAGGTATTGGAATGAACCATTTCACCGATTTTTCCTTTCTAAAGAAATAGGGTCATTATATGACAATCAATGCTCTAAAGATAGCTCAAAACGTTCCATTCAAACCGGAAATTTTACCATTTCAATGCGCTTCATTGTGCGTGTAAAAAAACGAGATGTTTTAGCGTTGTTTGGGATGGGTTTTAAATGCCATGGTTATAATATCCTTTAAGAGTTATCTTTTAAAAAAAATTGGAATTCCACTAACCCACGCCTGGAAGATAAGCGATATCAAATATACTGACACGCAAAAGAAACGCAACACCGTAATTTAGGGGGAAATAATTATGTAAAGTAGAGAATTTTGTATCTTAAAATTATGAATGTCTTCAATTTGGTAAACATCGGAAATTTAACGGTTGAATGATTTCCATACCATAACCGGAAGTCAAGTTTGAGTCTGCTTAACATAAATCAAAAATTGCATGTTCAACAAAACATTTGGCAATATTATGGAGTTTTAAGAGTTTTTTACTGTTCATCATAAGTAATGCAGCAATATTTCAGGAAAATAAACTCTCCTTTCGTTTCCCGTAACGAGGCTAGGGCTACTTGAAAATAGCTTATGTACGCATTTCCATTGCTCTAGCTGGAAAATTTCAATGTAAAGCTGATGGAGAGTTGCTGATGCGAAATTTCTCTACATTACGCCTCAAATGGGTCTTACGTACAATGAAGCGCATTGAAGTGGTAAAATTCTCCGTTTGGATGAAAAGTTCTGAGTCATGTTTTGAAGGTCAATTATAACATAATGACACGCCCATATTTTTAGAAACGAGAAAGTAATATTCGTCGTAGTTTTAGGACATCCCATTCTTCGCGACAAGCATCATGAGTTACACTGAAATGGAGCTTTTAAAAAAAATAGAAGAGGGAGTTAGATACTCCCCGCTTCTGTTAAACACAAATTGCAATGCATATGTACATATTTTTGAACTTATCATGTCTATTGAAGTTACCACAACACATGTTTTGGTCGAACACGTGTTTACTCGGTGTTTATTTAGATCCTCAATTTGATTGGCTATTATATTTATGGAAAACCTGTTATACAGGTATTTGAAGAAACAACTTGACCGTTTTATCAATTTCTAAAGAAATGGGCGTGTCAAAAGATGACAATAAACACTCTAAATATAGCTCAAAACGTTCCATTCGAACGGAAAATTTTACCACTTCAATGCGCTTCATTGTATCATATGCATTGAGGACAGTCCTTGTACCGGAAGTCCAGGGGTGGCTTCACTGTTCTAAGTTAGAGAAAATTCGACCTAATCATCTGAAAAACGGGCATTTAAAAATGCCAAAGAATAATTCCTTCGCTCAGTTCTCGATATTAATCAACCTATTGTAGCGTAGAAATTAAGCAGCAATTGTTGTTTAGAGCTGTCTTGCATGTTTAACTTGAATGGCTGGGAGGGAGGGGGGTGTTTTAACAGTCAAAGAGGTAGAGCCATGTTTAGCATATTTGGCCCTGTGTTTTGTGGGAATTTAAAGATGGACGATACATAGATCCAGTGCGTTATTCACACAGTCTAAACTTTATATTTTCCAGTTTAGGCACTATTTTCCCGCCAGTGTTTCAAACAACAGAATACTGTAACAAAGAAAACCGAAACTGGTCACGTTTTCGTCAAAAATCGCCACTTTGAATCAGTTGTGCCATTTTTTTAAGTATGAGCACAACCCTCGATCCAAAAAGTATTTGCATATAATTAAAAGACTACACAAGCTCTAATTTTTCCACATGAAAATATTTGGATCGTGGGGTGTGCTGTGGGTGAAATTTAGAAGAGTACGTCTCATTGTTAATCCGGATTTTCCCATTCCGTTACATTTCTACAGCGTTTCCACAAAAATAAAGGGTACAAGTTAAAATGGCACCTGGTGAAAACGGCACTTAGGAAATATGCAAAACGGCACTTGAGAATAGTCAAAACGGCACTTTAGAAAAGTCAAAACGGCACTTTTTTTATTTTGAGAATTTGATATTGTTTAAACAGAAAACGGATCTTTATATTTCATTTATAGTAATAAATATGTATATTATTATTGAGAAAAATGTTTTTAAAAAACATTTTAAGAAAAAATAGACTAATTTATTTGAAAATTATTATACTTTTGTACAGTGGTTAGATTTTTTAAATGCACTTCTTCTTTAAATTATATGTCTATTATTTTCTACAAAAGAGATCAAATCCAAATTATATTATTATGATCCTTTGAAATTTAAAAATTAATAGTATTGCAAATATGTATGTGTCACTCTGTTTTGGGGGGTGCCAGTCACAGCTGACTAATTAGAAGCCAGTTGAGTATGTTTACTTAGAATACACTTGTAGGAATAAGAAACAAAAGACCATTTCACACCTCTCTTTCAATAATCTGCTGATCGTCAATTTGCAATCGGTTACTATTGTGTATTTCTTGACAATGTGTCAAAAGGATTGTACATAAGTTAGGAAAAGTTAGATATTCCTCTCTAAACTGTACATAAAATCTGAATAGCCATATAACATTTACTATTAAGTTTTTTACAATATGAAACCTGTACATAGAAGAACAAAATCTTTTTTTTTTCTTTTTTTTTAATTGAAGAATATCAGTTTATTTATATCTAATAATTGATTAAATATTAAGATGATACAGTTTGATGTTGATATTGATACAAATGATAATTTCTATAGATGATAACATGATGCTGTTATTTTTTTATAATCTTGTCTTGAAAATAACGTTATATTAAAAAAAACAAGCTGTTATATCATTAATTAAAAAAAGGAGACTAAAAGATGAAGATACAAATATTTCAAGGAATAAAATGAGAAAAAATCATTTCAAATTTGGTATTTAAATGTATGAATCTGTGGAGAAAAGTATGTATATGCATAGGTTCTTACAGAATTTAATCATATATATATCACTGAGATTTCATAAAACATTATTACAGTGTTTACATGAATTAATTGTTTTCCTGGAAAAAATGGACCCTCTCAGGAAAAAAAAATAATATTATCTTTATATATACTCACACACATAAATATATCAATATATATATATCAAATTATCATTGCATATATACTTTTTTCTATAAGTGCCATTTTGACCAAGTGCTGTTTTCACTAAGTGCCATTTTCACCAAGTGCCGTTTTGCATAATCCAAGTGCCGTTTTCACTAGGTGCCATTTTCACCAGGTACCGTTTGAACCATAATTCAAAATAAACCATTTATTAAATTAAAAAAAATCTAGTTGAAAATTTTGATGTGTTCATTATTTAATATTTCCTGATGTTTCAATAAATTTTAAAAAAATATGATAAAAAATTCTTGTTTTACGTCTGCAACTTACGTATGAGCCTATGCTATGATCTACATGCACATGTAGAATACATGTATCAACTGTACTAAATGATATTTACAATCAGCGTACGTGTCTTTGCGTTCCAATATGTTACAAGGAAGTGAATCAAGACAAGTTTTGTAAGGTAAGAATATTTTTTTAACTATTATAGCAACAAATATTGTATTTGCATATACATGTAATGTTTCTGTTTATGATCCAAACCTCGCTCGCAGACGACTGCGCACAAATGTTTTTTTTTTTTCTATTAATCCTGTGGTGAAGATTACGCATGTCTATAAATACTTTATAAGTCTTTCCATTTTTCTGGGAAAAAAAACAATATTAGAATATAACGTTAACACATTCTGACAACATATTGAGCCGCATGTATATTTTGTTTACATGTAGCTTGATACAGGGTTATTTATAGTTCTACGCTCCGCCTCCTCAGTCATGATAGCATGTAGCGTAGATAACCTGACTGCAAACACAAAACATAAATACAGATGAAATCTTTTATGAATACTTTAATAAACATAAGAAAAAAGAATTTTACAGAATATATAGAAGCAAACGATTCGATATAAACAACCAAACCAAAAGAGTGTACCTCTTCTAAATCAATCAAATCCACACGCCTCCGTAGCCTAGGGGTAGCGTGTCCGCCACCCAATCCAGCGCCCCGGGTTCGATTCCCCGGACATGCAGCATTTTTTTTTTTTTTTTATATTAAAGTGGCATACTCTCCATACATTTTCACAAGCTGCAACAGAAGAAATCAATCATTTATCAACATTTCCGTTAAATACGAATGATGAATTAATAAATAGAAAGCACTAACTTTCTTGCTTATTTGATTTCATACAGTGTTGCAGAATAAACTGTAGAATCAATTTATATTAGCAAAATAAATTTTAATAATTTATCTAAAAATTTTAAAAAGACCTTGGAAATCAGTTTTGTTTACAATTTAGAACTCATCCTAATAAAAATCTTTAGTGTTCATTGTATTAGACCCTTTTCCTATGACATATTTTGCCTAGGAGTTATTCCCCTTAGCCACCATTTGTAGGGCAAAGTAATGAATTTACCTCTTTGAGCAGCCAATTTTAAACATGTATGCAAGAAATATATGGAGAAAAATATTTACAATCTTAAAATTATGGATTAAATAGAGGCTTTAACAAATGTATAACAAATTGACCTTGGATGAATAATATAGGGATCTAGGAATGTTGCCATACAAGGGGGTAAGGGGAATAACTCTTAGGCAAAATATGTCATAGGAAAAGGGTCTATAAAGAGCATTCTTGATTTGTTAACAACATTATTAACAAAAAATAACAAATTAAACCGTAAAATATTTTTTTAAACATAAAAATACCAAAAGGAATAAAAACCATACTCATAAAAAAAACCTGAAATGTGCTGTAATTCACAATTTAAACTGAATTCAAACACAATTTTCCTTTCTTTTTTTAGAGCATAAAAAATGGAAAAACAAGACGAATACAGCCATAAGTATTATCCCTGCATCCTATGCAAAAAGAGGACTAAACCAAATGATCGAAAAAAATGTGAAACAGTTGGAATGCGCCGTTTTCTTAGAAGAAACTTTCTCGTAGAAGCAAGTTCAAATGACATCCTGTGCAACAAATGTAGGCATAAATACTATAAACAGCAACAAACAAAAAGTGAAAAAATTTCATGCAGAGAAGCAACAACACAACAAAATAATCAACAACAAAAAACAGCTGTGTCAAGTCCACCATCCATATCTATGCCTCTCCACAGGACAGCGTCTTCCCATGCATACTGTTTTGTCTGTAGGCGTCCAGGTCCCAAACTTATGGTTGTGCCTCCATCAGCTAGATTTAATGCCTTCCTCAACAGAGAAATAATCATTCCACCAGGATGCAGATGTTGCCCTTCACATATTGAAGATGGGGATTTTACTCCTGGAGTGCTGCAAGATATCAACACCTTGGACTCCTCATTACTAAACAGAACAACAATATTAGAACTCATCAGAAAGATTAGAGAATATGCTTTGAAATCTTCTTCAAAATTCACTTTTGACTCTTCCAGTATGAATAGCAGTGATTATGTCACACTCACCAGTCTCACAAAAGAAAATTTTGATGATCTTCACAAAGCCATAGCAGGTGATGTAAGAAACACACAGAATAGGAGCTCCAGGATGTCCCTTGGTATTTTCCTCTTGAAGCTAAGATCTGGAATGTCCTACCAGCTCCTCAGCACAATATTTGGAATCTCTAAATCATCACTTCGCAGAGCCATGAAATCAGTCCGTTCTGCTTTACTAAAAAATTTTGTACCAAACAACTTAGGCTTGCAACACATTTCCCGTGAAGAGATCATTACAAACCATACTCGACCCCTAGCTCAAGAACTTTTTGGCAACATGAATAATCAACAAGTCATTGTAGTTTTGGACGGCACTTACATCTACATCCAAAAAAGCAGTAATTTTCAATTTCAACGAAGATCATACAGCACTCATAAGGGCAGGCCACTTCTTAAACCAATGGTTGTTGTATCCACTGATGGCTATTTTCTATCTGTCGTTGGCCCCTATTTGGCTGATTATAAAAACAATGATGCATCCATTTTGAACCACATGCTGAAAACCAACGTTGAAGACATGAAAAACTGGTTTAAAGATGATGATGTCTTTATCGTGGACCGGGGATTTAGGGATGCCATTGAAGTGCTGGAGGAGTTTGGTATAAAGGCACAGATGCCATGTCTGCTAGGCAAAGGTGATAAGCAGATGTCAGATCTTGATGCTAATGCTTCCCGGCTAGTCACAAAGGTAACATGCTTTTTTTGCTGTTGGGTTTCCTACAAAAGATATTTAAGCAGTATAAGTAATTTTGTTGTCATATAAGTTGTTAAAAGTTTTGCTAGCATGTAAATTACAGTACATGACAAGTATTTATGTATTAAGGCAAAATAATCAAGGATAATATTCTTTTACCAAAACAAGTTTTAAAAATTTTGTCATAATTTGACAGTGGCAACAAAATACTAGTATGTCTGAATTGTACATGTACAAGTCTTTTTATAGATCAATACAATGTACAATATATCTGGAAAGTACAGAGTCTCTCTTTAGATAAAGTCGATATTTGATTTCCCTATGACCTTGACATAATTTACAGTTAAACCTTCCTATCTCAAACTAAATGGGACTGGGAAAACTAAGATAACTTGAATAATTAATGGTAATCAGACAAAAGATTGCGAGAGACAATACCTATACAATATGTCTCTGATCATACATATTTTCACTCACCTGTGCAAAACTACACACTTCATTTATTTTTGCAGATCCGTTGGGTAGTGGAGGCTGCGAATTCGAGAATCAAACACTGGAAATATCTCGCCCATACACTTCCTACCAACCAAGTGCCCTATATTGGCGATTACGTGCGAATTGTTTGTGCAATATCTAACAAATATTACAAACCACTATCGTCTGGCAATCTTGATGATGACATAGCCCTGGCAGCCAAAATGAGGCATCTTTACACTCAAATCAACACTCTCAAGACATTTGTAGAGGAAAATTCCTTGGACAGAAGATCAGTTAACTGGGACACTGCTCCAGAATCTCTTGAATTTCCTAGACTTGATGAGGAAGAAATCAGAAACTTAACTTGTGGGGTTTATCAGCTGAAGCTTTGCCCGAGTTATGTTCAGGAGTACCTAGATGGTGACGTCAACATACTGCTACATAAAGAGTTTCCTGGACTAATTCGGGTCAAGCTTCAGAGCAGACATATCTCCTCCAAGATGTACCTCCTCTGGATTCAGTTCACAGAGTCCAACATTACAGCTTGGTACTGCAGATGTCGTGCAGGAGCTCGTGTAGTTGGAGTCTGTTCTCACATAGCTTCAGTAATATGGTACCTCGGTTTTGCCAAGTATAATGTCGAGTCCATACCCGGTGTCCAAAACTGGTCAGATTTTGTGATGGATGCTGCAGTCATTGATGAATCCTCTAGCAGTGAAAGTGAAAAAGAGGAATAAAAAACAAGTTATGTACTGCAAGTACTCTTTGTGCTCAAAATATTCTTGTAAAAACAAGAGGCCCATGGGCTGTATATTATGATGCTGTTGATATTTTAATAGCTATGTTTTACAAAAAGTCAGGCCATTTCAAGATTTTTTTCTGTTTAGCAATTAGCACCCACCCATCTTTCAAAAACCTACCTACCTATTTGCAGACAAGAGGCCCATGGGCCACATCACTCACCTGAGAAGCTTTGACCATTTTGTTCTTTACCAGATTTCCCCCTTGTAATACATATTGCAACCTCTCCCTAGTCCCTACCCTAATGATCATAATTTAGACAATTTGAAATCTACACTACCCCAGGATGCTTCCACACAAGTTTCAGCTTTTTGGGCCCATTGGGTCTTGAGTAGAAGATTTTTAAAGATTTTTCCTATATATTTCTATGTAAAACTTGGATTCCCCTTTGTGGCCCCGCCCTTCCCCGTGGGGTCATGATTTGAACAATTTAGAATCTACACTACCCCAGGATGCTTCCACAAAAGTTTCAGCTCTCTGGCCCAGTGGTTTTTGAGAAGATTTTTTAATGAACCCACCCTATTTTTTTCTTGATTATCTCCCCTTGTGAGAGTACTTGGCCCTTAATTTTTACAATGAGATGTTCTTTTGCTTAATTTGTATTTCAATCCTTTTTGAATACTAGTTAAGTGGTATTAATTTTGAAGTCCAATACTATTTAATTTAATATTATTTACTTGCTACTTTATCCTAAATATTTATAATTTACTAATTACTAAATATGGATTAACACCACCCCAAAAATTGGATTTAGATGCATTTGTTTATAACTCTCATTTTTATATGACTTGGTCCAAGTGTTCAAATCTGAGTCATTGATTCAAAGTGTACTCAGTAATTATTATGGAAAATAAATTAAGAAATCTTTACCCCTGTCACTATAATGTTTTATGAAAAAAATAATTGATAGAAATGTATTAGCAAATATTTGTAACCAGTTCTGTACTTTGTTTATATATATATATGGCCTTAAATTCAAGTAACTTATTAAATGCTTATATTTACATTATATATGTTTTGGGTTTTTTTTTGCATACAAAGTGAATGGAAATCTATTGCATTCAAAACACCATAACATGGACATGGTGGTAAGAGGTTGAAGCATACATTTTAGTTTGATGTCTAGTCGATGAACGCCGAAAAATTGAAAATCAAAATATCACGCTCAATTGACCAGAACCTGTTACGTTGGCTGATCCATTAATTGTACCTTACACAGAGGATAATACATACTTTCTGAAATAGAAATCACATTTGCAGTTTAAAAATGTAAATATAACCAATGATTATGAATCATAATTTTTTGAAAGAGATAGTGTCATAACTGCAATGGTGTGTGCAAACAATTAAGAA
Organism: Saccostrea cuccullata; assembly: GCF_032062105.1. Classification (NCBI taxonomy): domain Eukaryota; kingdom Metazoa; phylum Mollusca; class Bivalvia; order Ostreida; family Ostreidae; genus Saccostrea; species Saccostrea cuccullata. The sequence goes on from NW_026919274.1 coordinate 1,499,173, forward strand.
ATAAGGTATCATTTTAAAACATCTATCGGGATATAAATACGGGTTGGTCATGAAATTAAATTCCATAAAGCCCAAAGGGCTTTATACAGAATTAAATCTCTTATCAACTTGTATTTATAGCCTGATAGATGTTTTAAAATGTCATGATACCTTATTACTTATATTTTTGTGACTTTTTTCATAATTTATATTTGCCTGATTGTGACTTTTAATGTGTGAAATGTCATGTATGTAATCCACTTAACGGGCGTTGATCCTTTACGACGTCACTGAGAAATCACGTTGAACGTTTATCCATACGCACGTCCATGACCTCTTGACCCCATACCGGTTTTACAGTCTATCCCAAAAGCACCAGTCCTTCGGACAAAATAGATGAAAATCTTATTGGTCCGATGCTCTAGCTTGTAAAATCGGTCTGTTTGTCAGAGGTGTGTTTTTGTTGGGTTTTAAATTACCGGTATATATTTCCTATTTTATCATTTAGATGCTTTAATTAATACCAAAACACATTATTAACGTTTTGTTGATTGTAATTGTTTAAAACTTACTTCTGCCATGATGTCCCTAAAATATTTTGATGGGACAGTAGTATGAGTACCAGGAAAAAAAAAAGAAAAATTTCAGTTAATCTTTTAATGTTTGTTTAATGATTCATTCTGTTAATTGATTCATATGCTATGAAGTAACATTGTTATGATCATTATATGAAAGTTTTGGACCAGTGAAAATTCATTTGGTCCTGTGACAATGTGTTGTCTGTCCGATTGTCCTGTGGTGATTTTTCTTCTTGGTGAAAACTGTATATATACAGTTATAGATACACATTGATTTGAATAGTGTTATACAAAGGGAAACATTTGCAAATGTAAATATATTTTCATAATTCACATTAATGCATTACTCAATTTGTTTGCACGTGCCGTTGCAATTATGATACTATAATTGTCAAAAAATAATGATTCATTGCTTAATTAATGCAGTTTACAGCAGGACTACATAAGCACTGTAATTAAGAATGTTCATTTTTGTTCACTGCCAACCTACCTATCCCGACTTTTTAGTCCGAAATGATAACCAATCCTCTTTTCTAGGCAAGCCCTATTGTTTTCTCCCTAAAAAGCGAATAAATTATTAAAATTGTTGATCAAAATAATGTTAGCAGGATTACCACTCTAATATTCCATAGTAATTCGAGATTTCTCGTACTCTTTTGTCTGACATGTACCCCCAACTTTCCAATATGGCATGGTCTAAGTGACATCAACTAGCTGAAATTTTCTATCTCCAATTTTAAATATCATGGCTACTGCTCTGAGCCCCCTCTGCTCCCTTAATAAAGCCCTTTCAACTTGCCTGCGTCATAGTGTGAAAGTGGAGGTTAGGCAGAGGCATCTCGGATTAACTGAGAACACATCTGTACTTTGTTCCCGACATTCCAAAATCTTTACATTGATTACAGAGTTTAAACAGATATAAACTATTATTTCATCATGCAAATTAAATAATTTACCACATATATATAAAAACTACATTAACTTACTCGAGTTTCTGTTTTAGTGTTTACCATGTGCCATGATCATGTGGCCATGTGGTTCCTGTCTTCCGACCCGAATATTCTCCGACTCAAGCCTTTCTCCAGTCGATCAAAAAATATTCGATTTTCGGCTTATAAAACATGTGTCAAAAAGAAGTTTCGCAATATATAATAGATTCATTAATAGAGACAATAAGTTTACATGTAGTAATTAAATGTGTCAGATCAATTTCATCATCTTTTTTTCGGGGGGGGGGGGGGGGCATATTTAGATACCCCCTTTCTCAGTATGTTCAGGTCCGAGTCTTCAGGGTTTTTTTAAATAGAAGAATATGTATGACTTATTTTTTTTATCATCCAGCTTTCCAATTTATGATTATGAATTAGACAATTATCCTGTAAACACGATGCCACAATTATTACATATTTAAAACGTATAATGCTTCGACCTGATTCATGGCGTGTATATCATTAGGTTACGTAACGTATTTTTATCAATTTCTGGGAATAAAGGTTCTTAACAAAAAAACCGGTTTTCGCTATAAATACAGAGTACTGACCCTAAAACAAGCATATTCAGAAAGAAAAAATGTCTATTTATAAGATAACAAAACTTCATAATTGTTTGACATTAGGCAGATTTTAGCTAAACATGGCTCTACCTCTTTCCCTCCAAAATCAGGAATTTGTTTTTTATTGGTATAACTCACAAAAATATACTAACCAATAAGAAATCTTTTCATATTGTATGACACCATCTTTAATGAAATATCGGTTACAAAACCTAAAATATCGGTCACTTAATTAAGAAATATAGGTTGTGAATCATACATACACTTTTTAAAGATGTATGTCATTAATTGACATATTTTTTATAATGTTCATTTTTACGCAATATTTATGTAAATTTTATGAGTATATTTTGTACTTTAATAATAATAAAAATAACGCGCTTTTTAGAGAATTTATGACGAAAGACATTAATGTTAAAACATCCGAAAGAAATATCTTCTTATATATAGAAGATAAAAAGACATAGCACACATACCTGTAGTCATGAAGTATAGGAGTTTTTCTTTAAAATAGTATTTAACTTATCCTACGTCTATGATTTATATTTCAATATGAGTTTAATGAAAATAACTTCTTTTTATACGCCCGTCTTAAGACGGGACGTATTATGTTATAGGCTTCGTGTCCGTCCGTCTGTCTGTTAGCTTTTTCGTTTCCGGCTCATAACTTTAATACTACTAGGCCTAGGATTACCAAACTTTGTCATCTGATGCATCTTGGGTAGAAGGTGTGTCGCACACAAAAAGTAGGTCGCTCTGACCTTTAATTAAGAAGTTATAGCCAAATATGGAAATATCCTTTCCGGCCCATAACTAGAAAACCATAAGACATACAATCATCAAACTTGGCCAGTTTATGCATCTTAGGTAGAAGGTGTGTCGCGACCTATTTCAAGGTCACTGTGACCTTTATTTTAAGTGGATTTTTAAAAAAAAATGTGTCTTTTTACTATTCATTTACACATCCCAAATAATGTAAGAGTATTGCACTGTTCTTATTAAAAAAGTGTTAAATCAAGAAAATACTTATTTTTTTAAAGCATATACTTGACAGCAATCTAAAACAAATATAATGTATGTTAGAGAAATCCCATGTCTCCCATGAGTGTAATTATCAAGCACTGGTCAAGAAGAATTTTGATAACAGAAAATTGCATGTCAAATTAGAGAGAAATTAATGGGTTTTGAGTGCGAGGAGCTATTGACAGAGCATTGGCGTAATCTATATCCCTTGAGAATTGGGCAAATGGTAAGCCTGTTTGATTAAAAATAGCTCTTGTTGACTAGCTTAAGTTTTGAAATGAATTTGATGAAAAGTAATTAAAACTAATTTGATATTGCATAATAGACTAATCTGATATTATGTGATATTATTAATTTAAAAACTAATTTTATGGGGTGGGGTTGAATCAGCATGTCCATATGAATTACATACTAAAATCTGTCGGACATTAAATCTCAACCAAAAAAAAAAAAAATCTGAGAGTATTTTATATGTTTAAAAAAAATTATAGTGCAGACCCATTCATCTCTTGGTAGTAATGAGTAGACAAGCATCCAGTTAAAGATTAATTAATGAGTTCAATGTAGGAAGGGTAGCTATCTCAGTCGCTCTGATTAAGCAGCCCTTTGGGGATTAGACAGAAGAACTGCTGGTCAGTTTATAACATATGTCATTTGATGGCCAGCCTTTTTTTTCAAAATTAATTTGGTATAGATTAAGTTGTTAAGACTAATTTGATGATGGGCATTTGACAAGGTCTAACACAACCAGCACAGAAATCTATCAGTGATGTAATATTTATTATAATTGATGCCTACATCACAGGGGATGGATAAATGACAAATCATCGAAATCTTAGAATCAAGGTTGATGTGATTTTCTTGCACCTAAACTGTTCAAGAAAATTGTAATTTTTTTGACGGGCGTATCATGCTGTGGCGCGGCACTTTATTTGAAGATACATCAGCTTTAATTACATTTTGCATTATCCTTAGTAATAAAGTGAATGAGTTGGACGATATTCTTTTTTTTTCATTCATTGATACCAATGTATAGAGTGTTCATCTTTTTTTCCCCCCTCTATCGTACTTCGTATTGTAAAATAGAACAACATTATCAGGGCAAGGTGAAATTTAAGGAATCAGTGAAAAATAAATAGAACAGAGGACAATCACCCCTACACGATAGGGGCACTTGCCACACATAATGATACTATCAACAAATTATCAGGTCACTGTCACTTAAATCTTTCACGTTTCGGTAAAAAATCAGGACATTCCCGAGACCGTCGTAATTGGACCACCCCCCTTTTATCGTAAACTAAAATTCACCAAGGTTGACCTTATGTAAGAATTATGAGACAATTGTTAATGAAATTGTCTTGTACAAAAGGATTGATAAAAAAAAATGAAAAAGAAAAAAAAATCTTATTGCAAATTGTCTTAAATAAATAAATATACATATATAGATATATATTTGTATAGGAAGCATAAGATTTTTTTTATCTATTTTTTTAAATACAACCACTGTGTTAAATTGCCATCTAAGGCGGGAAAAATATAAGGGTTCATTCACCTATGTTGTTCCAAAATTTACTGCAACAGGAGGCGATTTCATGGCACGATAACTGGGACCGGGTGACCATGCCTGTGTCAGGATTTTATTTGGATTGACAAGATGAAAAGTACACATTGTCTGGCCCACATAATTTGCAAAATGTAATGATAGCAAGGGTACATTAATAATTAGAAAGGTTACACATTGAGCAATGATTTTTGTTAAAACAATAGTACCACCTATATTCACTGTCAAGATTACATAGGGTAATTAATGAGTAAAGGATGGAGATTGGGAAAATGACCAGAGTATATATAGGGATGCATAAGAATTTTTTTTTAGACATTCCTGAAAGTAAGTTAGTAAAAATTTCAAACAAAAAAAATGTACTGCCTGTTGTGCGTTAGTGCTGTTCTTTTTTACCAAGTTTGGTGTGTCAATCGCTGTAATTTTCAACAATGCAGTTCTTTTTCGGCATGTTGTTCGGAGAAAACTTTGAATTATTATCAATGTGTCTCACGTTGCGAGTGCATCGCATTAGACTGCACATTTAAAATGAGATCAAGTCGGATTGATATACACCGGGATACAAGACGCATTCTCACAAGACTTTCCATGAAGAGGCTGATGCTGAGTTCAAAGAGAACGATAGTTATTCAGTGTGGCGGATGTGGTAAGTTATGAAGAAAAAAAGTGCATGAAATGCTTTCATTATATTGTAATAATTAAGGATACATAAGAGATCCATACAGAGAAACTTTAAAATTGTATTTCCAAACCGAAAGAGCATAATCTATAATTTTAATCAAATGTAAATATTAAGATTGTATGAAAAATTTCACACAAAGAAACTTGAAAGAATATTGTTAAGTTTGTTATATTTATAATTAAAAAAAAGTTGAAAAAAAGTATGTTGTTTGATTTTTACAGATATCCCAACTTTATTTTCTACGACTAATGCTTTCGTCATAACGGCTTCATCTCCAACTACGTCTTCATCTCCAAGTACAGCTTCATCTCCAACTACGTCTTCATCTCCAACTACGTCTTCATCTCCATCTACACTTTCAGGGTCTACAGAGACTTCAGCGACGCACCCTCCTTCTTCTACAAATACGCCACCACAACATTCTACAGATTCATCATTAAATAATGGTAATTTGGGTTTTATTTGTTTAGATTTAGAGTTATCATTGTTTATATATTTTTAAATTTTAATTAAATTAGAAAATGGTTTTATCTTTAAAAAAATGTTAATATTATCTTTGATTCAATGTGTGACATTAAATAATAGAAACGTGCATAATATTATATATGCTTATATAGGGTGACTATTTAATCATCATTGGTTTTTAAAAATTTTTTTTACAGATTGGATTTTCATTGTCCTAGGCGTGTTTATTGTTATAGACGCACTGTCTGTAACAATATATATAATCATCAGGATACGCAGACGCTCGCGGTATCAATCACCCGGCATCCCTCTTTCACCTCTTCATAGCCCCGACACAACGACATTCGAACCAAGGCATTCTACACCAACATCATCCTCAGAAGAAGAAATTTTTAACAACACCACACTTACATCCATATCGTCTGAATCAACGCCAAAAAAATCATTCACACCTACAGATACATCGTCAAACCAATCTAATGTCCAACCCGATAGCACCGTTGCTGTTTTACCAGTTACCTCAGAATCTGTTTCAATTACTGGCGGAATTATCGTGACAAAACCTTTGACACTAGAGATAACCGAAGCAGTGGGTGTTACTACACGAGCCATGGCAAAACGTCGTGATGACTGTAAATAATTTTTTCTTTTGAAATTTGATTATAAAAAATGGTGATTTATTTTTAAAGTTTCATTTCCTTTGGAAGACCTTCAATTTGTTTTAAGTTACCAAAAGATTTTAATCAACTTTTCTGAGTATGTGAATGTAAAACATCTTATCATTTTTTAGGACTTATCTATGTAAATATTGTAGATAATTAGATATATTAGTATATTACCTATTGATGATTATTTTTCTAATTTCAAGTTGTTAATTTTTTTAACAATGTAACAAATCATTGCCGCTTTTATTGTTTTTTTATGAAATATTTTACAATGTAGAATATAATCGATATACATGTATTTTATAACATATATATATATATATATTGGTTTTAATGTTCGTGGAATTTTTTACAACAATTTGATCAATACGGCAAAGTTCAGCTTATGGATTTTTTTTTTCCTATCAATTATAAAATATTACTGTAGTAAATGATTTTCGTAGATTCTATTTTTGTTTAGATTATGAAAGTATTTTAAAATAATGTATATGTCATACCATTTTATTATTTTTTATTAATCTTTTTTTATCATTTAATTTTTTCTAATTTAGAACAATGATCGATGAATCGTTTATTAATAAAATATTACTACGACTAAAGTGTGTTTGTCTTCGTTTTTAAATTGATTAAACAGTTTAGTTACACAGACGCTAAGATTACAATGACATGATAGACACTCGGACATAAGTGAAACTTGAGGGTAGAATGGTGAAAAATAGTTTAGAAAAAAAAACGTGTCAGTTTTAAGTATCCTTGTCAACTTTGGTATTGAATGATTGAGAGGCGTGATTTTTGCTTTCATCAAGTGATAACATCGTATTCTAATATTCATGTGGGTCAATGAGAACTGTGTTACTAAAAAATAAAAATAAAAAAAACCTAGGTCTCTGACACAAAACAGGCTATTGCAAAGAAGAGACGGTTTCCTTATGTGTAAAAAAGTATCAAATATAGAGCAGCAAATGGCAGGAAAAAACTCCTCAAAGTAAATGTAAACGTAGTTCATGAGATGACGGTGAAGTCGTGGCCAGACGTATGAGTAGTGGCAAAAAAAGTATATAAAATACTCTCGACTTCGCAATTAAAAAAAATTATTGATATTTATATTTTCGATATATATATATATCTATATATATATATATATATATATATATATATATATATATATATATATATATATATATATATATATATATATATATAAAAAGCGTTTTATCTTGAAAATGAAATGGTTGCATATTAGGAATTCCATAAAGCAACAAGATTGGCAAATTAAAGAAGTTTTGAAACGAAAAAATATGACTATACAGAGTACTTTGTTTGCAGATGTCTGACTTTCTTTGTACTTACTGTGGAATGCGGTTTCCAAATTATATGGAAGGCCTCATTCATGAAGATGTGTGCATGGGGGGAAAAATGATGACTCAAAATCATGATGAACATGTAGGTTAACTGCATATATTAACCATTTATTTAATTATTTATTCAGATTGAAATTCTAAATATATGTTAATGTTACATTCTCTAAATTTTTGAAATTATAAACTATTTTGCGCAATCTTAAAATTTCTGAGAATGCGAAAACGCAATTCTATAGTGCGGAAACTCTATCTCCACCTCAGACCGATTTTCACGTTTAGTGATCAATTTAGGTTTCCTCTTTGTTATTCGACTATTTTGTTATTTTACTTTGCCAGAAGCCATTTGTATGTTGTCACTGCGGATTACAGTTTACAAACTATACGAAAGGACAAGACCATGAAGATAAACATGAACAAAGAGAGGTAACTTTAAATTAAGGATGTAGTATTAGCATGTATCAGTGTATGTAAATTTATTGATAGTACACATGATTAAAGATTTAGTAAATAATGGTGTACCTGTATCTAAAACAGATTAACTTTGAATTTAATTTTTTATTCCTTTAAAAATTTACTTAATATTTTAAGGTGATTAGAATAATTTTGCTGGAAGGTTAAAATTGTCTTGGAAAAAAAATGTACTATGGATGTACTGAGTCAATCACCATTTTTTTCTATTTAAAGGTACAACAGCAGTACTTGTGCCCCAGCTGTGGTGAGATATTGAATACTGAATCAGACTTTAAGTTTCATGAACTATTTCATGAAATGGACCAGATCGACTACAGTGATCAAAAACCTTGGTCACCCATTTCACTCGGGAATTATGAGCCTACAACTAATCAGGCAGAAGAACTCATGGATGTGGATCCTGATCAGTGTGGAATTACAAACATGGAAACAGATACAGAAGAATCTATGTATTCTCAACCCCGTCAATCACAGGTTGGTTATGGTGACGAAAAAAAATTACCATACAACCTAAGACTTGTAGGCGAGAAAACTTTTAAGAAAAATAGTGCAATCGACAAAAATTATCAAGTTAGATTTGACACAGATTCTGTGGAACAGGGCCAAAGATTGTCAGATCTACATCGAGAATTAGAAAACACTTTTAATGATGCTCTTTCGCAAGCCACGCAAGGACTCGATTCGTCAACAGACCTGGGACGTGTCATCATACATCATGAAGGTTTGACTAATCCCGTATATGTCCCCCTTAAACCTCTAAAAGATCTCACAGGAAAAGTTGTCATGGAACATTTGCAAAATGTATAGACCAGTCACGAGAATCTATCTCTCTCTTGTTCACAGCTTTTATCTAAATGTGGGTACCATTAAATTCCTAAGGGAGGAACAGGAGCCAGACCTATCAATAAACTAGGTGATGGTAAAGACTCTATGGCAACTAAAAAGTCTTGCATCAAAATTTGGAATTCGGACGAATTATGCCTTGCCCGCAGTATCTGTATGGGGTTCTTAAAATTATGCCACATTCCTACTGCAGATTGGCGACTATTGATTGACCCTAATGATGGAAAAACAATGGAAGAAAGAGTGATGGAGTTAAGAAAATGTCCAACATGGTATTATAAACAACTAACGACTAGAACAGCCAAGGGTGAAGAATGTCAAAAAAGCCTTGCCACTCTCTTATGTAAGAAAGCCAATAAAAGTACTGAGAGACGTTTATCGATTCTAGACATTGCAGCTTTTGAGAATGTGCTCAACGTGGACATTCTGGTTTTAAGTTCCACTGTCGGAAACAAATTCATACGCACCATAGCACATTCTGAAGAGGGAAAAACAAATAGTAGACAACGCCTATTTCTATATCACAGCGAAAGAGGTGCAGATGCACATTTTGACGCCATTGTCAATATTTGCGGGCTATTTGCACAATCCAAATTCTGTCATAAGTGTTTGAAACCATATCAAAAAAAGCACAAATGTGCATCAACATGCATGGTGTGTAAAAGAACTGATCATTGTTTCGTTGATCAAGAAGTAAGCTGTCGACGTTGTCACATGACTTGCAGATCTTTGGAATGTTTTAAATCACACAAACTACAAAGAGGGAGGACTCAGGAATCTCAGTGTGATCGTTGGTGGAAATGTACAGTTTGTAAGAAAATTGTAGACAGACATCTAAGAAGACCAGAAGATCATTTATGTGGAGAGTGGCAATGTCAGGCTTGTAAGCAGTTTGTGAATGTAGATCATTTGTGTTACATGAGAGCCTTAGAATGCAAGGAAAAGAAACCTAGATATATCTTTTTTGACTTTGAATGCACCCAGGATGACGTTTTGTGTTGTGCAGAGGGATACTCCGCGACAAGAAATCCTAACTGTGTACAATGTAACAACAACACCGAGTCTTGTTTGGAATGTGCTCTTTGTACCAACTGTCAACAATCCTGGTGTGGGAAATTTCAACACATACCGAATTTAGTGGTAGCTCAAAAAGTTTGCGAGCAATGTATTGCTGAACAAGTTGATACGAAATCAAAGTGCGACAACTGTGGAACTAGATGTGGGAACTGTGATAAAATTGACAAAGAAGAAAAAACTTATGCCAACCCTCCTTGCAAAGACACGTGTGGATTTCGCGAAACCGTGTTTCAAGGTGACAATATAGCACATGTTTTTGGATCATGGCTGTTTAACAAAACACACAAGGATTTTACAGTCGTTGCACATAATATGAAGGGCTATGATGGCTACTTTTTGCTTGAATATCTCTTGGCTAATTCTATAGTTCCAAAGGTCATTTATGCTGGGTCTAAAATCATGTACTTGCATGTAGAAAGAGGATTGAATATAAGAGTCTTAGATTCTCTTAATTTTCTCCCAATGAAGTTGGCAGAACTGCCTAAGGCATTTGGATTGGAAGAAATGAAAAAAGGATATTTCCCCAATTTTTTCAATACGAAAAAAAATTTCAACTACATTGGACCTTATCCTGCCTCCAGATTTTATGGAAGCGATATGATGAATGCCAAAGGACGACAAGAGTTTCTGGCATGGTATCATGAAAAAGTGGAAAGTAACGAGACGTTCGACTTTGCTAGAGAGATTTTGGAATACTGTCGCAGTGATGTAAACATACTGAGACAGGCTTGCTTGAAATTTAGAGACATTCTTGTGAATATTACTGGGAAACAGGAAGTGATATTTGAAGAGGAATTGCCAGAAACAAAATGTTCTGGTTCAAGCTACATATAGAAACATAAACATCATTAGTTAGGGGAAACTGGTCGGTATACGGACACATTAAAGACGTTTTGTTCTCATTTTTCCATTCTATGATATCCATCGCTAAATCAATACCATTTTGTCCTTTCTCCAGCCATAGGAGATTGACACAAAGCAACACAAGAACAGCCATTAAAATGATAAACATTGGAATCATCCACACTTTGTCCCTCCAGCAAGTACGTTTAAGTGTTGTTCTACACTCTTCATCACAAGTGTTTTCAATCAAATTTGTCATAACCGCAACACTCTCCATTTCAATGTATTTTTTCTAGCCAACCTTTTCTTGATCAGAACAAAGATTGAATGAAGATTTGGTCATCACTTTTATTCTTTTATACTCTCCTCATTAATAGTAACATGGGTCATAAACATTGACCAATTATTTTTGGACACTAGATCTATCACTGTTTACTTTACATCTGTTTATTTTAAACCATACAAAGTTTTCAATTATAGATTTAGAACATACATCTATAATTATACATTCCTCGCATACATGACGCATGCTCAGATGTCATTTTATAAATTACACAACCTTGCATCATAAATCTATAATTAGCCCTCACGCATGCTCAGATGTCATTTCATGAATTGCACAATCTTGCGTCATAAATCTATAATTGGCCCTCCGCCATTTTTAAATACATCCAAAAATAAACATCCAAATATAAAAAGGTATATCTGCAGCATTTAATTTTGATGAACGGTGTTGCCATGGTTACTAAAAATATAATTTACTGTAAATTTCTTTTAAAACGCTACTCCTCCTATAGTTTCAATCTGATTTCAATATAACTTGGCACACAAGTAGACCACACTAAGATACATTAAAATAATGCATCAGTTTTTTTTCGATGAACGGTGTTGTCATGGTTACTATAAATATAATTTTCTGTGAAATTCCTTTTAAATGCTACTCCTTCTACCATTGTCTACAATTTAGGTCTTATTTCAATATTACTTTGACACAAGTCGAATACACTAATATACATAAAATAGTGCATTGGTTTCTGATTTTGATGAATGGTGTTGTCATTGTTACTAAAAATAAAAATATCTGTGAAATTACTTTAAAACGCTTCTCCTAACCCTCACTGCTCAATGGCCCTGAGTGCCGAGTATAGGTCTAAATTTGAAGCCCTTCACCGGCATACGGTGACGTCTCCATATGAGTGAAAACTCTCGAGCGGGACCTTAAACAACATACAATCAATCATTTGTGTGTTTTTATTTATGTGTAAAATAATTCTTCATTATACCGTATTTTTGTCACTTAGACACTGTGACCGGCAAATAAACATATGGCAATAGATCACAACAAAATATTAAAACTTGTGTCAATATTGATCGTTTCACGAGTAATTTCTGTGGTTAGACAGGACAAATCTGCAGAAATTGCAATCGCAAAAATATTTATTCGGTTACACATTATTTTAAATGAAACCACAGAAATTGGAAACCCGGAATATAATTTGGAACGAACAATTTTCAGATCAAATCGCTAAAATTTCAAGCCGAAGAAAATACCTGTTCGACGGTATTATATCTAGATATTGTAAAAACAAGGAACAAGTTCTGAAGAAAAGAGAAGAGCTTGGCCAGAACTTGCTTAAATCCTAACAAGTTCATACCCTCCTCATGCTAGAAAGTATTCCTTTTCACTAGTTGTTGTTACATGTATAATTTATATTTTGTTTGTTTGTTTTGTTTATTGCCGTCTGAGCAATTTTTTCAGCTATCCGGCGGCTGTCACCATAACCGGTGACAAGGCTGCAAATTTTGGCATATGCTCGGCGCTCTGGGCCTTTGAGCAGGGAGGAATCTTTATCGTGCCAACACCCACTGCGACACGGGACCTCTATTTATATGGTCTCATACAAATGACCGGCACCCACGTTCCACAGTGGGATTCGAACCACCGACGCAAGGATCACTAGATCATTGCACCGGACGTTCTAACCACTGCACCACGGGGGCGGCGTATAATTAATAAAATAGATCTAATGATTATTAATAACTTCAAATTGTACATCTAGCCAAAAAAAAATATGAAAAGAGTAACAAATACTGGGTTACTAACTGTTCACCATGTTTACTTCTATTCAAATGACATCAAAATTGGTATCGTATTAGTTTTAAATATTCATGATGTTTAGAAAATGTCCGTATTAACTCACCGCATATAAACCTATAAATTCTCCCGTAATAATAATAGCACTGGGAATGGTGTATATATATCTAGCCAATACAAACAAAATTACAGGTTCTTATGCTAACAGATAGTACTGAGAATTTATTTTCAACTGCAAAGAGTTCTGCTCAAAACACGTCCATTCTCCAAACTACCTGTACAGTCCAATGTGAATCCACATGACATTGAGCAAAATGTGTTTCTATATAATTTATCTTTTTTTTTAAAGTATACACTGGGCTGTGATAATCAATTACAGGCTATATAACTCAAAATAAGTTATGGATTTGTGCTCCATGTAACAAATTGTGGTGTCTTAATTTAGAATAGATAAGAAATGGTGTCCATTTGCAACAAATGCTATAAAACTAGAATGCATACAATTATGACCAAAATATAACCTAATATACAGAAAATTAACTGTAAACTACAAAATTAAAAAAAAACTGATGATTTTAAAAAAAAGCCATTCTTCTGTAGCTGGTGTCCCATGTAACGAAAATGGAGTCTTTCATTAACGTGACATATGGAATTCTCGTGTCAATATGTAACGAGTATTACACCATTTCTTAATAACTGTATCATTTCATAATATTAACAAGAAATTAGTTTACGAGAAAACTGAATAAAGTATAAAAAACGAAAGTCAACTCATAAAACTGTATTTCTGAGAAAAGAACACTCGTAATACAAAATTAAGTCCATTCGTTACGAATGCACACAGGACACAAATATTTTTGTGTCTCCATGTAACGAGTAGTCTTGAATTTGTGTCCAGGGGACTACAATTATTCTCATAACAAGGATAGTCAAGATGACCATCGTCCAATAAATATACCCACTCTTTTTTCACTGAAATGAATTTCGGTTTGAATGTTTCAATGTCTTGGTCCTCCTGTGGTTGTGGATAAAATCCTGTCACAATCCCAATAGCCGAGTTCACTAGACCATCTTGAACATCCAGATTTTTCTGTAAGCATTGCTTTTGCTCTATCTGAAATGGTAATACTTTTAGCTAGTCCACCAGCCATGTCTTTCAAATTTGATGTATCAACCAATGCTTTCTTTTCTGGAATCTTCTGCACTAGATATGAACTTATACGATTGTAAAGATTCTTATCTTCTCACATTGTGTTCATGAACATCTGTTTAGTATCATAAATATGTCTGTTGCATCAATTGGGTAAGATTCATCATTGCTTTTGATAACTCTTCTTTGAAGAATTGGCATGTCCTCATTGAGTTCCATCCCTGATTTTGTTCAGTAACAATACAAACAGAGCATTATTCTTTTGTCTCTGAATTTCTTTTTGTACAACAATCTGAAAATGTTGCCAAAGAGGTCCATAAATGGCTGCCATTTCATCTGATGGGCTCCCTGAGCAACAGGTGGCAGTTGCAGTAAATCACCTAATGCCTAAACTGAAATTCTTCCAAATGGTTGGTGGTTTCCTATTGTTACATAATCTTCGATGCACTGTAAGCAACATGTCTGAACCAACCATCGATATCTTATCAATGATCAAAACCTTTATGTTTCCATTAGTTTCCTTCAATGAGATGCAGCGTGGTGAGTGTACCCAAAAATAATATAGGCAGCTAATCCAGTAAGTGCAGAAACCATCTTTTCTTGGGCGGTAAACTGTCAATCGGCAACTGCTTGGTCTGTGTTTGAACTTTTACAGCAGTGCTAATTTAAGGTTGGAAAGGTTCGTTGGACCTTTTTGCCCACAAACCGCTTTCTTAAGTTTAGAGCGTCAATATGGTCCAAGAGATCGAAATCAATTTTAGCGATTTTTGTTTAGTTTTGTGAAACACAACCCACATACATATTTGGATTTCCCGTCTTCAGGACGTGGAACGTACCCCATTACTTCGCCCAACTGGTTCAATACGTTTAAACATGGTCCATTACCAAAATTTTGCGCCGATGCTTTTGGGTAGAACGTCAGGACATATCCTGCAAAGTTTTTCCGACGCCATTTTTATTCCCAATTTCTAACTACACGTGGTGTTTTGTTAGATGCACCGTAATTGGTGAGGCAAGCTCTGGTTGTAACCTATGTGCCTCCAACAAAATCTTGCTCAATCTGCCAATAGTGAAAAGACGAGAGGAGCGAATCGTCAAAATTTGATCCAGATTATTATGATTGATTGATTGTATATTGTTTTAACGTCCCTCTCGAGAATTTTTCACTCGTATGGAGACGTCACCGTATGCCGGTGAAGGGCTTCAAATTTTTACCTTTACTCGGCACTCAGGGCCATTGAGCAGTGATGGATCTTTATCGTGCCAACGCCTGTCGCTGACACGGGACCTCGGTTTTTCAGGTTTCATCCGAAGGACCAGCAACTTTCTTCAAAGATTACGAAGCGAGCGTTCTACCGACTGAGCTATCGTGAACGGTCTCATATTATAATAAAGAGGACCAATCATCCAGATTATAATAAAGAGGACCATTCACATTTTTATAAATGTAACAAGTAATGATATGAATTAACTCAATAAAATGTTTAACTGCGTTGTATTTATTATAAAAAATATGATTAAAATAAAATGTATGATTTTACTTTGAGGCTCAGAATTCACCTAATCAGTAGATCATTGATGTCGAAGCTACAGTACAAGAGTACAAATGCATCATCAGAAGAATTAATCCTTCTTTATTTACTTTCAAGACTCTCAAGAATAAATAAATATCATCATATGCCTATATAGAATTACTAGCTGAAATCGGATTCTGATACCTGCATCCACTGATCGGAAGTGAAATACTTACCTTTATCGTCAAAATAATTTAGGAATACATATATGACTGGACTGTGTCCAAAATCTTTGTCCAACAATTAGAAGCCATAAAACAGTAGAAAAGGTAGTGGTAATGATACCACCATTCGCATCACACTTCAAGACGATGGAGAAACTATTGATGTTATCTTATGGTGGGAGATTGCAGTGGAGGAACGTAGAATTTGGAAAATTTTGAGCATATCCCTTCTTAATGCGTGGAAAGGTCGTCGGAGATTAAACTCCACACGCAACACTTTGATAGAGGTAACGCAGCGCTTTAGGATGGAGTAACCCGCAACTCTTCCCAAGAAAAAACATACTTCTTTTTTGCGAACATTGAACATTAGGAAAAATCAAACAACTATTAACAAGAATTAATTTTTTTTCTGCGAATGTTGCAGAATTACTGACGACATTGAGAAACGATGTTTTGAAGTATAAAAGCTAAAAATTCAAGAATTTGTCTACGTCTTCGCTCTAGATGACCTTGATCTCAGAAATTTCGACGAAGTCGAGCACCGAATAGTATACACTTATCTAATGGTTGTGAGTGGGATAGGTCTTTCATCAAACCCGCGACAGGGAACTTATTTCCCGAGGATTGCCCGAGTGGAATAGTTCCTGTCAAGGGTTTGATAAAAGGGCTATCCCACTCACAACCAGTGGATAAATGTTGAATTTTTCTGACGTTTAATACAGTTTTTGAGGTTTGAAATTTTTTGAGTAAGACAATATACTATAAGAATAATCTGATATCATGATGAGTCACAATGCTACTGAAGTCATTATGACATCATCCGTCAATAGATTTATCGCTGGAAATCAAAATTGGTGGCAAAAATTGCATGAATATTTTCCTAGGGTATATATCAAAAACTCTACCCCGGGGTATAGCTTTGCTATGCGTGGATTATCAAAGATAGCTATTTTACCTTCTTAACTTTATATAGGAAACATTTTAACAGAAGTATAATAAATACTGGTAATGCGCTTCCAGTTTAGAAGCGGATGAAGAGTTGTTGTATCTGGGATCTTCCTCTGCGCTAATTGTGAATAACCAGGATGCGCTAATTGGTGAATAACACTGAGAGTTATTTCCAAGATTTCCTTATGTTGATCATACTCTCTCTCTTCAGAGATCTAATTTTCCCCCACTTTATTAGCAGTATCCTGCATGGAGCTTGCTGAAGCTGGATGGACATTTGCAGTCAGTGGCTTTCCTTTCATCCCCTCGAGGGTCAAGCTGGTGCTCATACACCCAAGGTACATAGCTCTATCGAGCCGTGCAGCCTTCTTTCTGGTCAGGTAGATTTTACTTCCTCGTAAATCTTCTGCGGATGACCTTGGTATCCACAGATGGAGCACAGCAGAGATGATATCCAGACAAGACCCCACTTCTACTCTCGAGAGTATTTCCAGTCCAGAGAATCCTTTCAGGTAGGTTGGTTTTCTTTGTGGTCTGTAGAAGCGAAATTCCACAGTTCAGATGATCACTGAACTGCTAAATGGTGAAATTTTCAATTTTATCCAGGGAAGAGAATTCCAAGCTTTAAGAGGATTAAGTGATGTATTTTCCAAGGTTAAAGCAGATCTGCACAATTGGATTTCAGACCAAATGTTTAGAGCAAGTTATGAAATGTTTAAAGGGAACGGTTTTCTTGACTTAAGATTCTGTGTTGTTTAAATCACATAAGGTGTGTTTTCTGTTTTTAACACTTTACAGAAACATTGCATTTTTCACACATTTTGAATTATAAATACCAGGGAATATTGGGCAATAAAATTGGTTTTTGATCATATTTTTAATCGGAATTTGTCTAGGAAGGATATCCATTCGTAAATATTTGATTTATTGAGTTTCAAACCTTGTTTTGCTCTAGTTTTCTTTAGTTTTTTTTATACCAGCATTTAAAGCCCATTGATAAAATTTGATATACACATGTAAATTGGGTAAATAATGAGTATATCAGTCGATGCGTTAAAGAAAAAAAATAAGATAATATTTGACATTTCAATTTTAACCATAAATTAAAGAAAAATAAATGATCTCAGACAAATTGTATAATTTCATGTACGTACCCATTATTCAATTATTTTATTTTGTAGATCATGTTGGTAGTACAGATATTCTCAATCAAAGGTCTCTCTCTCTCTCCTTGGGTATTAATTCTTGAAGCAAGCACAAGCTTTCTTGAAGAGCCTTCTGAACTAGTAAAAGTTGTTTCTGATCATGAACACTATAAATTAAGGATAATTAGCTTTTCAGCAATTGAATTTATTGAAGTTTCAGATTAACTTCGGTACTTCTTGACTTCTGTGTCTGTTTTTTGCGCTTTTCCAGCTTCTACCATGTCTGTGTCTACAGCAACAGTTGTCTTCTCATCAATGCTTAGCTCTCCTCCTGTTCAGCAGAAACCTCTGACAACCTGGCTTTTGGAAGAATGTCTCTATCAAAATTGAAGTGGGAACACTCTGTGTACTCCGGGTATAAAATTCCCAGGGTAATAAAAGAAACTGCTCAGATTGTGTTTGAACTTTTAAACAAGAACAACTAGTAGGGCTGGGTATTGGCCTGAGATTTCGTATTGCGATATATAGCGATATTTTTAGCTCTCAAAGAGCTAATGCTATGGCCATTTGTGCGGTTTGCGTTAACTTTTTAGAATATGGGCCATAACTAAAGAACCCTTTGGCCAATCAGTACCAAATTTGCTACAGGGTATCCTTGGCCCAAGGGCATCATTTATACTAAAATAAGGGTTAGGACCCTAAAACAAGGGGAGATAATCAGGAAAACAAAACCAAAAGTACTAGTTGCTAAAAAATCTTCTTCTCCAGAACCGCCTGGCAGATTTTCACCAAACTTACATACAAGGATCAGGATATGTTGAAGATTAAAAATTGTTCAAGGCATGACCCTGGGGCAAAGGGCGTGGTCTCAAGGTCACTTTAAAGTTGACCTAACTTTACAATTAATAAAAATGTTTATATTTTGCTTACTATGAGGACTAGGATCATCAAATCTTGTAAGTTGATGCATCTTAGGACTTCACATCATGTTAACTCAAAAGTAGGTCACGGTGACCTACTGTTTTAATTTTGCGGGCATTTGTTTTCAAATTGATTTGAAGGAATATTTTGGACACTTTAAGGCCTATGATCATGAAACTTAGTCAGTTGATGCATCTTGGGTCCTTGAACAACTTCAAGTTAAAAGTAGGTCACCGTGACCTACTTTTTGAACTTTATGACTTTACCTTTTGAAAACATTTAATCCCATTATTTCAGGCACTGAAAGGGTTAGAATCATCAAATCTTGTAGGTTGCTGCATCTTGGGACCTTAAAACATATTTAAGAAAAAGTAGGTCACTGTGACCTACTTTTAGAATTTTGCAGGCATATGTTTTCAAATTGTTTAAAAGGCATAATTTGATTACCTTCAGACCTAAAATCATCAAACTTGGTCAGGAGATGCATCTTGGGACTCTGAAAAATGTCGACCAAAATGCAGGTCACGGTGACCTACTTTCGGCATTTTATGGCTATATTTAAGTATCTTAGGTATTTATTGGTTTAGAATCATTAAACTTTGTGAGTTGATGCATCTTGGGTTTTCGGAAAGTGACGACCAAAAATTAGGTCACAGTGACCTACTTTCGACATTTTATGGCTATATTTAAGTATCTCCGGTACTTATTGGCTTAGAATCATCAAACTTTGTCAGTTGATGCATCTTGGGTTTTCGGAGAGTGACGACCAAAAAGTAGGTCACGATGACCTACTTTTGAATATCTCAGGTATTTATTGGCTTAGAATCATCAAACTTAGTCAGCAGATGCATCTTTGGACTCTGAAAAATGTCGACTAAAATGTAGGTCATTGTGACCTACTTTCGACATTTTTTGGCTATATTTAAGTATCTCTGGTACTTACTGGCTTAGAATCATCAAACTTTGTCAGCTGATGCATCTTGGGTTTTCGGAGAATGTCAACCAAAAAGTAGGTCACGGTGACCTACTTTCGACATTTTATGGCTATATTTAAGTATCTTAGGTATTTATTGGCTTAGAATAATCAAACTGTGTCAGTTGATGCATTTTGGGTTTTCCAAGAATGTAGACCAAGAAGTAGTCCTAATTGGCTAAGAATCATCAAACTTTGTCAGGTGATGCAACTTTGGTCTTAGGATACTTAGGGTTAGAGGCTTCAAATACAAGTGATAGGTTGTACAATTTATCAGAAGAGCGATTCAAGGCCCTCCTTGGGCCTCTTGTTAACTGTATTGCGATATGTACTGCAATATTTTTAATATAATAAAAATGGCATTTTCTTACTATATTTACTATAATTAACATGCCGAGTGTGCATAACTAGGATAAGTTACCAACAAGGAAAAAAAATCTTGTTAATTTCATTTAAGTTATGCTCTGAAATTTTCCCATAAAACAACTTCTGTCTTGCTGTTTGGCTTAATCTGTCTTGCTGTTTGGCTTAATAACAAACTTTTATAAGTCCTTTTTTATATTTAATGACAAAATTCCTTAATCTAAGCATATTGCCAATATATCGATATTACAAAATCGTATTGCAATACGATATTTTTTGTCATTGTATTGCAATATATTGAAATATCCATATATCCATATTATTGCCCAGCCTTAACAACTAAGGATCAGATTATCCGGATTGACGGTGTAACTTTTCGCCACCTGTACTAGTAACCTGACATTCCGGAATCTGTTGCGAATACCTTTTGTACTCCTTCTTAATTTCGATTTTATACTGAATGTGTCTACAAGAAGGATATGGAGATAACGAACAGCATTCAATCTCAAAGTCCATTAACAATATTCAAAATCAGAGCAGAGCAAACACGGACCTCCGAAACATCAGAGGTGGGATCAGGTGCCATAAGGGAGGAGTGA